>NC_091828.1:124602500-124830000 GCF_038994185.2 Dermacentor albipictus
TATGCGATAAGATGAAGGTAACATTGCTTAAAAAAAAAAAAGAAACTGTCCTTCCTGTCCTGCTGTCGTCCCTTCAAAGCGTTCTCTTTCTCCCTAAGCAGCAGAAATGTCTCAAATGTCTAGGCTCAATCTAGTAAGGCCTTCTGCATTATGTGCTGGCTACACTCAAACTGGTCTAAGTGCTATAGCTAAATTCTTTGAAAAAAAGAAGCACAAGTGCTTTCACAACACGAATTCCACTGAAAGCATGTCTGTAATCAACTCTTATCCCATTCAGTGCGCTCTCACGGACAAGACATTGGGTTAACCATGATGGTGGCAATATTGCTTACATACACATTGAAGAACCTGGAAATCATGTAAGAGATCATCAACAACAACCGCTTGCAGTAAAATTAAGCACCAGTCAAGCTTACCATGCTGTTTAGCAGCAGATGAATAGATGAGGAATGGAAAACAGCAGGGATGCCACAGGTAAGGTGGCATGAGGTTGAATGATGAATTGATGTCTACATGCCAAGCAGTTTCTCAATCGGCTCATACTTCCAGGCATCCTCCTTGAGCTTTTCGCTTATTGCTCGCAACTTTTGGAGCCTTTGTTCGTGCAGTTCTGCAAGACGTCACGCATAAAAGCAACACCTATGAAAACAGGTTATCAAATAGCACATAATAAAGTGGGCCTTTTATAAATATTCAAATCAGCTTCCTCACATGGTGCTAATTCCTTTCATGGCCACAATGGTCGAGAAGCGGACACTCATACTTCGTGAGCCACTGGTTGCGTCTAGCATGATGCACGCACAGTCAGCCACAAAAGCTTATGGGCCACGAGGTTTGTGATAAAGACGAACTTTCTCAAAGCCTCAATTTCGCTATTTCTACCTGTAGTCATTTCTGTGACATAAACAGTGATCCATTAAGGTAGAAGAGCAATGCCTTAACACAGTACAAATTAACATTTGTCATGGAACCGATGTCGCATAAATTTTGAGGCAGACTGCACGTGTGGTTGGTCATTATGTGTGCTCGCCGCTCAATGGCTTGCCAATACTATACTTCTGCTCTACCCTAAATGGAAAGCACACACTGCATCAAAACATGACACTGAACAAGATCCACCATGAAATTCAAATTGTGTTAACAAATCGGTAGTCACAGTCAGGTGTGCTGGTTGACACATGTGACGATGATGCCGCAATATCACTTTCAGATGCCCATCCTTGATCCTCAGATCACCAGTCTTTACTTAAACATCATTATTTCCACGTGTTTCCTATCTCTGAAGTCAGAAGCATTTGCTCTATTTACTGTCATTGAAATCAGAAACATGGCTCATCGAAAGAGACGGAGGCGATTTGTTTTACCTTTCTCCAATGAGCTCTGGCTGACTTCGACATCGTGTTCAAACTGTATGCCCGCCTTCGTTGATAGTAGGTCGGAAGTTTTCTGAGAAGCTGCGTGTGAAGATAATTAAGACTGTTAGAATAAATGCGATATGAACGAAACATTGATTTGATCTGAATTCATTCATGACAATCAATATTCATCAAAGCAAAACTGGACAGAGAATCACAGGGAAACAGAAACTTGGAAAAGGTGATTAACACATTTGAACAAGTCAGTTCCGATGTCCTTCGCCTCTGCACTGACGAAGATCAGTTTCCTTGTCGAAACGTTGGGGAGGCCTTGTTAACGAATGCACCAATTTCCAAGACGTGCAAAATTCACAAAGCACGAGTTACACAACGTAATTCACACACAAAACTCAGACAAGTGCTCCGTCAAGTTCACAGACACAGATGCTTTCGCTGTTAGGAGCAATCTGTATTAGTAAGTTCACGATCAAAGGAGAGGCGCGTAATCTAGCCAACTGGACTCCGTTGTTCCGTTAAAAGAAAGCCGAGATCGGCACCATGCATCAAGATTTGATATGCCACTAACGATTTTTCATGCTCAAGAGTTCAGGTATTAGTCACTGCACACTCGAGATGACCGCTGACGAGAAGATTAGAGGTCCGTCAGTTGCAAAACGTGCCTCACCTACTGTGCCGATGACATACTGAGGCTTCTCTTTGAACAAGACCTTGCGGATGTCTTCATTAGCTGAACGTGTGGCCATAATTTAAGCAGCAATGAACACGGTTGTTACGTTGTGATTGAAAGTTGACTACCACAACTAGTAACTATAAGAATAAAAGAAACATGTCTCAAACCAATGCCTTTTCTTCGAACTGTGTCAAACTGGTACTGCTATTACAATGTAGTACAATCTACCCAAACCAAAACACAAAGCCGCTGATGCGACAGCCGTTTTGAAACATTGGCTTCGTATTTCAAAATATTGCTGCCAATGTTGTTTAGGCACTATTCACTACAAATATTGAAGAAGAACATTGCAAGTATCTTCTAAAGGCATAAAAAAAGCTTACTTTTGTTTTATTTCGTATCCGAAACTGACGTCAAGTGAACAAGAACATCACTACTTAAACCATAACCTAAACCAAGATGGCCGCCCACAGATCGTCCGTAGTTTTGAACCGTAGTTGTGTACGCAGGTAAATTAAAAGCGCTGTTAGCTGCGCGCTGAAGTCGGTCACAACTATTTCAACTGCACGTCAGGGTGACGCACTCCACCCAGTCGCTTGTGTACTGCATGCCGACTACTAAGCGCGCGTCAAGCATGGACAGCACGGGGTACGATTCGTCGGCCAGCACGCAGTCAAATCAGTCATCGGCGTCGGCGCTTCGGGGTACGTTTTATGCTGTGTACCTTTACACCAGCAGGTAAGCCGTGTGCGTTAGCATCTTCGCTTGTGTATAAGGTACTTCGCAAAAGGCTGTCGTTTTTTAGAGTCATGGCTTGTAATGTTTATCTCCCTTATGAACAGTCCCAAAACACAGCAGCAACAGCAGTCCGAAACCGAAACTTCGGCGGATGAAACTTCGCAAAAGCCTGTGGCGACGAAACCACCAAAGTCTCAAACGAAGGAAAGGTGAGTTCATTTCCTCCCTGTAGTAGTGCTATAACACCATAGACGCATGTGTTTACGTTTTAGTCATTACCGATCGCTGGTGTCTCACAATTTCCGCCGAACGTGCCATTTTTTGCCAGGCCCCTGTTGCGGGTCTTCCATGCTGCGCTCATGCTTGTAGGCACTGTTCTATCTTCTTTTGCGACTCTCACGCTGGATAAAGGCTTGTCTGAGTGGCAGTGTCAAGTCCGAGACAGTGGCGCATGGATGGGCCCCGATACATTACTTGTAAAACTAATCTAAGAAAATTTTTCTTGCGCTCGAAGTGATTAGGAGTACTGATGCTCACGTTGGAGGAAAAAGCAACCGCTGTTATCTCCATAAAGCAAACTCTGAAATCGTATTAACACGCTGAGCTGAAGGAAGTGAACATGTATCGTTTTGTAAATGTTTAATGAAGCGCTTTGTTATTCTTACTCTGCTTCGATTAATTACGGTACAAGCTCAATATGACAACAGTTCTGACTGGCAGCGTTCGTGAAAATTAAGCAACAATTGCAAACGTGTGACATTAAAAATTTTTTTTTACAGCCTGTCTTTGCTTGCCACTGACCTTGGTGCCATTGCTGAGACGGATCTTCGCTGCTTCCTCATCAAGAAAGTGGCACGAGACTTACAGGACACGAGGGGCAATGTGGACTCGATGGAAATGACGTACGTTTTGCTTCTAGCCGCTTCATGGTTAGGCAAAAAATGAATTGCCCATATGTCAGCTTTCAGTGCGTTTCCAGGAAGGAGTATAATTACATTAGATATTTTGTCCTTTTTTTATGCAGTCGTTTGGACTGCTTTTTCTCTTGCCTACCTCAGTTTCCTATGTAAGAAATGTGAAAAAAAAAAAAAACAAGGGGGTGTCAACTCACCCTGCGTTGTTTATGTGGCAGACCTCACGTGGCATTTGGTACTATTAGTTTGTCAGTTTTAATCACTTGTAATCTTATGTGATGTAACCCCTCCTGCTGAGGCCAATTTCTGGTCTGCAGTATTAACTTTCTTTGCGAACACTCCCGGACTTTCCTCACCGTGGCTTCTGGGTGCTGCTGCTGTTCTGCCGAATAGCTCATACATTAAAAAAATAATAATTAAAAAAAGAATTAACGGGCTGGATGGTAGGGTTGAACCGTGGTCTCATAGCACAGCAGCTCACTGCACTAACTATTAAGTCACAGTATCTTTTCCTTCTCTCTTCATTGTTTAGTGCATCTATACTAATGTGCCGATGCCAACCACCTCTTTGAAATGATCACCACATGTGTCAGATTGCGTAGCGAGCATGCGTGAGAGCACATGTGCTAGTTTCTGTTGCATCAAAAGATGCAGAAATGAAAGGGGCAAATAATAGCATCTGATTAACTGCCTCACAAAAGGTTTGCTTCACATAGATTCTGAGATGTGCATTGGATCTACACAATTTCTTTTGAAATAAGTATGTGTCTTGCTGTTGGCTTGTTTATAATGTTTGCTGAATAGTGTTAATGTGAAGTATATGACATTTATCACAATTTCGCAAATGAGTAGCATTGCCACTAATGTCTTGCTGTTGCCCCGTTCACAATGTTTTCACTGAGCAGCTTTGGTGAGAAGACGACTGGCACAGCGATGTGTTTCCATCAAGCTTTCACAAAGGAGTCTTCAGACGTAGAGAAAAAAGAGCAACAAGCGTACGTGTTGTGTTTTATTGCTCCCGATGATGGCACCTTGGACTTGTATCCTTTGCATAGAATTAATATTGAGCATGCTGTACAGATATGCTGTCAGCAGCCAATTAAAATAACTCCAGCGCAGACCTCCTGTGTGCTATTGCCATATTAAAGTAAAGGTGCTTTGTGTTTGGTAAAAACTTCCTATTGCAGCATGTAAACTGATGCTTTTCAGTCTACACGGTCATTAACCCCTTAACTGCGGATGACAAGTCAACTAGTGAACTTTCTGCAGTTTTTGCACGTGTGTATATGTGGAGTTTCTTGCAATTTTGACAAATACATAATCCGCGATGAACAAATAACTGAAAAGAAGTGCTACTATTACCACACCCCAGGCATAACACGACTTAGATCGATGAGAACCAGTGTGACTTTGCACCATGACCCTAGAGACTAGGTGGCACCTACCGCACGCTGAAAATCTTGGAGGCAATGTACTGGGATTTCTGTCACATTCGCTAATCACCAAATGCACACATGCATCATCTGCATGCTATTCAAGTGCTGCTAATAAAAAAATTAAGACATTTACCAGCCCTGCAATTTTGTCAAGTTTGTTTCAATGGTATATAGTGTCATTTATAACCAATGTTTAGACAAAGTGAAATTTCATTCCAGTTGGCCTTTAAGCTAGGGGCCTCTCAACATGGTGTCACATGGTACTGAGCGTGCTAAAGCCTCACACTCGAAGTGCCCTATTGGTTTGTTGTTCAACTGATGCAGCTGGCAAACTGAGCTTTGTGGGGTGCTAACATTTACTCACAAGTTAGAAACTTGGAAGTCACATTGTTGGCATTATTCAGTTGCAGGTCGTGTTAACAAAACTGTGAAGTAGTGATATTTAAACCTTTTGCAGTTGTGGCTAAATTAAGATGTTTGATGGCGTTGGTGGCCAGGTCTAAAGCACAATAAAATTATATTTTGTTGCAAAACATTAGTCTGCGTAAAGTGGCGTCTTGTTGGCGATAATGGCTAAAATTAGCATAGATGTGATCAAACTTTAGTGTGAACAGTACTATGTGTCGAATGTGTAAATATTAAAATATTTTGTGCTGTCATGTTAGCTCTCAATGTCAACTGTGGTCCAACCCCGTTGCCATCCAACATGAGAATACCTTTTTCTTGTCTAATATTCCTTATAAGCTTATATTCGTTAAGTGCTGATATCAACAAGAAACAGCTTAGATTTACTTTGGTGTACCTGACACTTTGCTGTAGTTGTGTTTGTTATATCGAGGTTTTGTGGAATGTCACTCAAAAAGATTTTGTGCTATCATGTTAACTCTTCCTTTGCTCATGTAGTTGAGCATAGAATGCTTGGATAGCTTGGCCATTACCATATAACATGTGAGTAGTGAAAAATTTTAGATGAACCTCTGACCTCCTTAGTCAGTGCAATATACACGGATCTGGTGAAATTCATTTGTTGATGTGCGAACTTTTAACCGATTAATGAGCTTTTTGTTTAAAATATTTCCTTAATGATGTTAAACTAGGTATTGCACTGACCTGGAACGCTTTGGAAAGTCACTGCTTCCACTACTAACTAATTCGGTGCGTGTTACAACAGCATGTAGAAAAGTCTTTTATTGCAAATAACTACTCACTGAAAGGTGACTGGGTAAGGTGAGCACAAGTAGATAATTCATCAAGACAAGTTCCAGGAGGTGGCATGGCCTGTCAAAAAATTTCCTTAAGCAAACTGAACATTTACAGTGTGTCTTTATATGAATCTTGACAAATGGGTGAATTAGACAAACTGATAAAAAACAGGCCAAAAATTGGTGATGATATTTGATTACAATTAATTGTATCATTGATGACAATGCAGTGTATCTTTATATGCATATTGAAAAATGCGTGAATTAGACAAACTGATAAGAACAGGCCAAAATTAGTCATGATATTTTATTACAATTGTATTTGATAACAATGCTACCTTGGAATGGTGGTCAGTTTTCAGATTTTCTTCCACTTGTAATCATTGCTTGCCTTGGTCATCCAGAAAAAAAGGGAAAACATCCATTTAAGTACACCATGCCCATCAGCGAAGTGAGCTGCTGCAGGGATGCGATTGTATTCTCGGTCAACGACTTACAGTGATACAGTCACTTTCATGCATTTTGGTGCTGTACACTCGACTAATACATGCAGCAGTGTTCGTGGCACTGGGCAAATGGAACATGCTTGGCACCGCGAGGAACACTGCTTCCTGGAGACATCAACTGGTGAAAGTGATTGCGTCTGCAAAAGCAATTGACCAAGTATTGCGCTCTTCAGTCCTCCTGCTTCTTAGCACATAGAAGTCTGGACAAGCCAACAAGCGCCTATTACAAATATTTCATAGAAGAAATTGGACCACAAAATTCAGTCTTGTTGCAAAATTTTAGTAATAAAGCAATGTTGAGCACAGAAGCTATTTTTAAAGTGTTTCTTTTAGAGATCTTTTTAAAGTTTGAAGTTTAAATGCATTTCACTGTAGCTGGAAAATTTCTACGTAGCAATCAACCATCTACGAAAAGCTTGCACCCTCTGTGGCTTATTTTAACCCTAAACAGTAATTGTCATCTATCTCGAGTGCCTTTTCTCTCTTTAATGCAGTTGGCCGGTATTTCCCGGTCATGAACAGTCGGCGTATTATTAGTGTAATATAACATTCTTGGCAGGTAAGCAGCAAGTGCACACAGAGTTTTCAATAAAGGAAACACAAGCAAGACATGATTATTGTTTGGGAACAAGATACACCTCAAAAGGTGTAAATCTTTTGTAGAGTGAAGATGTCTATTGTGTGACTATAACTTCAAATTTAGTGACACTCAGGTTGGCATTGTTGTTCTGCAGGAAGTTGACTTCAAGTCAACGTTGACCAACTCACTGGAGGAGTGGCACTACATCTGTGTCCTCTATACAAACCGCTGTGTGGAGGCCTTTGCTGAGAACATCGCAGTGCTTCTGCAAGCGGTATAATCATTATTACTTATGGCCATAAGAGTCCGCTTCAACGTGTTTCCCAAGGATTCTGCTATTATATCATCGCATTGTAGTGATGGTGAAAGACCAAGCATTGCCAAAATTGCGGGTTGTAAAATTGAATTAAGAAAAAAAATGTTTTTTTGAAAGGAAAAGCTGCAAAACCATTAAAGAGCCCGTGTAGTCCACTTCTTGCATGCCACAATAGCTTTTTTTTAAGCACAGAAAAAAAATAGCTATGAAAAAAACATTGCAAACAACTGAAAATGACGTTTTCAAATATTCTGTGCAAATATAGCATTGACATCATTGCCATTAGGATAAAATTTAAAAAGTTTGCCGATTTATCAGTATTAACTATTTTATTAATAAAACCACAAAGAAATAGGCTTATCCAGGATGTTGCGAACAACATAAAGTTTCATCTGCACAAAAGGCTTCGTTTTATTTGGGAACATGGTCCATGTTAACTGGGACACCCTGTAATTTTTCACTGGGCTACTTCTGAAATTTTGCAACACTGTTTGAAGCCGGGGCTTGTCATTGCAAGATGCCAACGAAGGGGTGATACTGCAGTTCACACTTCTCTCTTCAGGCCTTGAGTGAGGCTCCAGTCAACGTCACGACGGGAAACTCTCGGGACAAAAGTGACGTTGAAAAGTGAGACATTCCTTCTTTTACCCACATTCTGGACATCACATGTTCAGCCTAGCTGCCTTTTCTGTTGCACGTGGTCGATTTCTCTGAAGGTATAGGATTTGTAGCTGTGGGACTTGTTTTAAAGGATTAGGATATGCATGGCATCCATTTCATAATGTAAAATGTTGTACAAAGCAGTAATGCAATCTTAAAGGCCTAATGCAAGAAAAAAAATTCAAGCCCCCATAAAAAGTGTACTTTCATATGTAGACTAGGCTTTTGTTAGTAGTTCGACTTGGGTTAATTTAACTTTTTTTGGTTGATTTGATCCTTACTGAAGGTCCCACCTAGTACCCATACATCTTTTCCAGCCTAAACATTAGTTGTTTCGGTCCTATAATTGGATTTCGCCAGATAATTTGAATTTGACTTGTTAGCATGACACCAGTCACCACCATGGCCATGACCTGACCGCCATGGTGACTGGAATTGCAACGTCTTTACTGGCAGCATCTGTCTCGGCAGAGCTTAGGAGACAGTTAATTCGTTGAACACATGCCATCCCCTGTTGGAAACACCAACTTTTAGCCTGCCACAGGAAGGTATTCTAGCGAGAAAGGTAGCACACATTGAGTAACTACAGTATTTACCTGAACATAATGTGTGCTTTTTTCTTCCAATAAATGTGGTCTGAAAATTGCCTGCACGGTGCAATTGGACATAAAACAAAAACTCCATTTGCTGTATTCGCAACCACTGATCTGTATTTGTAGCAGCCTACAGCCAGAGCCAGTGACATCAACATTGTAACACAAGATGCCGACTCGCGTACAATGCTTGATGACACACTGCTTTCAGTCTTCAATTATGAAGGCTGAAAGATAAGTTAAGATTTTACGATAATATGTTTCGCTTGTTAAGCTAGTGGCAACAAGTTGTGTTATGTGTCGGTGGCGTTCCAGAGAGTTGCTTGACAAACTGGCGAAGTGCTTAGTTTAGGTGATGGCCATCATCCCATTTGCGATAGTTGCAGAGTAGTTTGTGAAATGTAAAATATCAAACACACAACAATCTGTAGGGAGGACATGTCGTTCACAGACGGCGATAAAGTTTTCTCTGAAAGTTATGACAAGTGGCATAAAGTTTAAATAAATCTGTATTCTGTGAAGGTAAAGTTCGTATGTTTCATCTGTCTTTTTTGCCAGAATCTGAGATATGCTACGTTTTTCTTATGGAAAAATCAAGTGCGCTCTTCGTTTCTCCTTTGTGTAGGAGCTCCAACGTCATTTGTAAATTAGTTTTCTACTTTGAACGCATACAAAGTGCATGCATGTTGAATTTAGAGGTGTGAGTGTCGGGCAAGTACTGTCAAACGAATCAGCGATGTGTTTCGGCATTTCTTTCTGCCTCTTGTTTAAGTTGACCTGCCGAATAATTCGAGTAACTTTGTCAGTCCCATCCGAGTTGAATTAGTGAAAGTGAACTGTAGCACTAGAATTTTTTTAATGTTCATAGAAATCTTAGATTGCCTGTGATGTACAAGACAAATGTACTCTTTGTGCTAGAATACTCAGAGACAAACATCACTTGCATAAGAAGTCAAATACATAAGTGACCAATTAGCAAAATTTCACTTACCATACACACTTTACAGTGCATGCTGCAATTTTCAAATTGAAGCCAGTGAGTTTTCAAGGCACATTCACTTGCAATTAAGCTTGAAACTAGCGCAAGTGTTGAGGGAAGCACTGTCGAACCTATGGTAAAAATGCACAGTTGTTCAACTTACTTTTCGACAAAATGCCTTTTTGTGCATTGAAGCACAGAAATAACTGGAACGCCAATGACGCAGCCATTGCACAGCTTGTGACGACTGCACCTGACCTACGAGGCTGACTGAACCTTGCGTCAATGACTTGTGAACCATGTGACCACTACTTATTACTTTTGCTATGTAGATAGCATGCTCATCAACACACCCTACATCAAGAAGACAAGCTGCGCCAGGCATGCATATTGAACTGATTCCATTAAATACGATATAACTTATAATTTGTTGCGCATTTGAGGAAATCTAACAACACATTGCCCTTATGGACTCCAAAGCTGCCTAAAAAGCAAGAAAAAAAAGAAAAGCAAAAGAAACCCAAAGTGCAACATTATTTTGTCTGTACCTCTTTAAGAAAAGAAACTGGCTTCACTTTTCCTCATGTCTGTCACTGGCATGTTTTGTTGACAGGTTTATGGAAGCCTGCAACCTTCATGGGCTCGAAAGCCAGAAACGAGGCCACGAGGAAACCGAAAGTGGCTGTCAGTCGCCGGCTGCCATTGAGATCGTCTCTGAGGATGACCGCCTCATTGCTCGAAATGCAGGTTGGCTCCTGCTTGTCAAGACATTGCAACCACTTGACTGCTTTTTCATGTTCAGATGGTTGTCTTTTACGACAAAATTGGGTATTGTTAAAAAAAAGGGACTGAAATGTCAAGATAGACTAAGCAAACATGCTAAATGAAAATAGTCTGATCATTTGATGGGACCTGAAATGATTTGAAGTGGTCCACATGCGTAACCTGCCTGCTGAACTGTGAACCTGTCTCTGAACTGTAGGGCTGTTATGTTTCCTAAGATGGGGGAGTTTCTGCTGAGCGCAAGGTGATGGGTTGATCCTGCTGTGGCGGGTGCACTTAAATGGGGACAGACTGCAAAAAATGCTCACGTGCTTAGATTTAGGAGCATGCTAAAGAACGCCAGGTGATCTGAATTAACCTTCAGCCCTCCACTGCAGTGTCTCATAGCCACGGTGCTGCTTTGGTATGTTAAGTCCCATGAATCAGTCAATAAATAAATCAGTTAACCAAAGGAAGAGCAACATCGCTTTTGTCCGTTCGTGCCTGTCTAGGTGATCACTTATTTTTCAGCATTTTCTAATCCACTTTTGTCATAAGAGGCTCCGTGGCTGCTGTTGTGTCAGCAAAACGCGCGTTTACCACAGGTGTCGGAGCAGAGCTGCTGATGCGGCTGCCCAGAATTGGGAGTAATAATGGAAAAATGTAGTGCTTGTTGAAGGCAAGAGGAGCAAACTGTTGCGTGGCAGAGAGATAAATTGACGCAGAAACCATTGAAGATGATTAAGTATCCAAATAGGCAAGGGTTTTGGTGGAGCCATCAATGATGTCAACTTGTTTCTGCCTATGTTCCCAATAGTGAGTGTCCGTGAAGGCAGGAATAACTTTATCCAACAGGAACAAAATCTATCGCACCCACCAATTTATTAAATCATGGTTACATGTGCTAACTGCCCTGCTTCAAAGATTAGCAAAACACAATCTTTGGGGAGTTGGTGCAACCTCATTTTGGTGGAACAGTGCAAAAAGAGACCAGATTGCTTTTTTCATTTTTGTGTTCTTGTTTCCCTTCGTATTGTTTTAGGGAGCTACAGTGTTCAATCTGTGTTGGCATCTGATTTAGATCACTTTAGAATTCGTGGGGCTGCGGCTTCCTTTTTATGTCCATTTATGATACTAGTTATATTGCCATTATAGCCAACCAGCTCATCTGCACACCCAGATTTATGACTTCTCAGGAGCTCTTTCAAGACTACATACTAAAATTTTTTGCTGTTTCTTTCCAGACGCCTCACCATTCTGCCAGCGTTGGGCCGCTCGGCTGATGAAGTCCAAGGATGATGGACCACTGGTGCTTCGTCGTATTGTAGAGGGATTTAAGATTCGTGTGAGCACACATAAACAAACCCCTGAAAAGTCCTTTACATATTGGCTTTTGTTCACCATTTATGACCTCATTTCTTTTCATTCTGGCCTGGATAACAATATCTATATTTTACTCTGTATATCAGTATAATAAACCCAGATAAAACAAATTATCGCATATAACGAAGGAAGTTTGAAATTAGGTTAGTCATGCTTCATTTCAGGGGAGCAGTGTTGTGCTGTAACAAAACTGAAAATGCAGGGTTCGGCATCAAATGACGCTCATCGCAAAACAGCATTTCTTTGCACATGACTCATCATGTGTGCTCTCGTAGCAGAAATGTCAAATGCACTTGCCGGCTTATTTTTTAGACATCTGATTTTTCTGACCTGCGCGATTATTCAGACTTCTTCAGGGCATCATACGTCACCTACCCTTAGAAGCAATTTATTCTGCAAACGTAAATTTCAGATGCCACACGGTATGTCGCACAGTTTTCTGGACATGGCCCGCAAGCATGATGCTGCAGTAATGGTGGCCGCGAGCAAAATTTGACTTGTCACCAAACTGCAACTTTGGTTGCCCACTCTCAATAAAGTGAAAGTTGCTGGCCTAGTGGTCTAGGCATTACAGCTGACAAAAAGTTGCCAACAGGGCACCTGAGGACGAGCCACTACAGGAAGCTCTCTCTTCATACATTTGTACCTCATTGGCGATCGAGCATGTGATCACACGCATGAGTCTAGACTGATGGCCATAGTGGCAGAGTTCGGGACCATGTGTGTCCTCCTCCGTATCTGAAAAATAGGCCGACAACTTACTCAGCAGAGGGCAACTTGAATTTGCACATTCAAGATGCATGTGCGCATTTTGGCCAACATGCCAATCCTGTGTGGTCAGCACATGTGATTGCAAATTATGTAGTGCCCATGCAGAGCCTGTGTATGTAATTTTGGTTTCAGCACTGCTTACCACCATCAAAATCTACTGGAGACCCTTTGCTGGCCTTGCATTTGCGTTTCTTTTGCATAGACCTGATCACACTTTCTTTCTTTTTACAAATACAGGTTGCATGGTTACAATGAACATCAGATATAACAAAGGCATTTTCATATCCAATGTGGCTTTGTTATATTGAGATTGCAATGTATGAATGTATGACGAGAGCATCGAAATTAGCTTTATCTCATCTAGTCCTGCTGGGTGAAATTTGAGCCTCTTAGAGGTAAAAGTACTTAGTGCAAGAAAATGCATTGTCACTGTATGCCTCTTAGCAAGTGAACCTTCTTATACCTCATGGTAGCTTGTAAAGTAATTTCACATTTTGGTATAGAAGAAATTATGCTTGAAACTTATGCAAGTGAATGGATTCAATGTTGCAGGGATCTTCATTGAAAGCTTCGGTCTCCAAATGAGATGGAATGACATGCTGACATATTGTCATCTGACAACAAGTGCTGTACGCAATATCAAAGTCCAACCTTCTCTTGCATAAGTGTCCTGGCCCAGTTTAGAAGCCTGAAAAGCTGAATTGTCACAAAGTCATGACAGCAGACTAGAACATGTTTAAAAGCTTTGCTCAACTGGCTGTGCTTATCAAATAATGACCCTTTGTGTTCAGCTGAGGCAGTTATGGAAGAGTTTTGGAGTACGATAGAACCTCTATATAATAATCATGGATACAAGGTTTGACAGTAGTGCTGGATCTGCTCACTGAGCTGCCAGCCTGCACTATTACGTATAATGGACTCCTGGCCGTAATTTTGTGGCGCTGCCTTTTCCGACGCTGTTCCTTTGTGTGCTTTGTCAGTGGTCAGAGCAATGCTTCTTCTGCATTATCAATGGGTGGCGTATGGTGGATGGATACGGTCGATGGTAAGAGTCGCGTAGAATTTAGCTGTAGGTATTGCTACAAAATTGCAGCCCATGTTTCTGAAAGCTTATACGTAACATAGAACAGGGCCAGTTGGACATATCAAATCAAATCAACCTTTATTTTGACATGAACAGTCTGAAATGAACATGTGTCAACATTTTCTAAATTGAGGCATCCAGAAGTCTGTTCTTAAGAAGCATGAGTGCTCTTTTCGGAGTTTGTTTAACACTAGTGGTGAATATTGTTAGTTTCTCAATGCAGTAATTATATAATTAATTACTTACCTAAAATTCAGTTCACTTACCCGTATGAATGGTGATATGTATGTAAGCAGTTTCACTGCGGCTACATATTTCACTTTTTTATTGCAGACCATCCAGAATCTGAATCTTGTGAAGCGGCTTGTAAAGGAGGCAGAAAACGACCACTATGCCTTGTTTAAGTAAGTGGCTGTGCTATGCTTGCTTTGTTGCTGCACGAAATTCTGGCTGTATTTTTGTACTGTATAGCTTGTTTGTGGTTCACAACAAACCACAAAGCTACAAGCTTTGTGGTTCGTTTGTTCGCGCAGGTAAACAATGTTCGCTAATATCTACCAACTCGCCCAACAACAAGTTCTAAACTACATATGTCTTCACCCGTACATGTCCCTTGCTGTCTTTGTGGTTCGTTTGTTCGCGCAGTTAAACAATGTTCGCTAATAGCTTGTTTAGCGTTGAGAGCACAGGCATCAAGCATATTAGTCTTTTAATCAGCACATACATATTTTAGCATTACTATGTTAGCTAGATGTGGTGACGTAGCCATAAACAGCAACACTGGTAGCGCCATCTTTTGGCACCATTTGGAGCATAACCATGTGGGCTTCTTGCATTGTGTAGTCCTGTCTGACTACATCAAAACTTTTGCAGCAATGTTAATTTCTAGTGTCACACCTTTCCTAGCCTAACCAGCCCAGTGATGAGGTTTCACACAAGCAAATATTTTGGCTCATTCTGGTTTGAAAATAACGTTGCCAGGTGTCACTGCTCACATTGCTGTTTGAGTTTCCATCCCAGTATTGTCCTCAAACATATTGCTAAAATGTATATGCAGTAGCGCTCTCTATTGTGGAATCAGGGAAAGCCAATTGCTTTGGAGAGTTACAGAACTGGTTGTTAAGTGATACAATACTGAAGGCAAAGCAATGCATCAAAAATGTGGGCCTGTCCAGTGTGTGAAAATTCATATTTTCTTTTCTGACACAGTGTTAAAACACAAAACTTAATATTGCAGTGCATACCAGTTCCTGAAGAAGTGTGGCTACTGGGAAACCTTGCTTCAGCGAGCCATCAATGAAGGTTCAGTGGTGGCCACACCCGATGGTCGAGAGGTC
This sequence comes from Dermacentor albipictus, assembly GCF_038994185.2. NCBI lineage: Eukaryota > Metazoa > Arthropoda > Arachnida > Ixodida > Ixodidae > Dermacentor > Dermacentor albipictus. The sequence goes on from NC_091828.1 coordinate 124,617,808, forward strand.
GTCGACCTTCTCCAGGAACGGCTAGCAGCTAATGCCCTTGCTGGAAGCCAATTGCCAGTCAGGAATTCTGCCTGATGATCCCATTAAAAAATGTTCAGAAATGAAAAGCTTCTGCCTCTTCCATGCTGTGGAATTTGCAAAATAAGATGATAGGTGGTGCAAATCTCGTCTGAGAATGCGAGATAAAATAACAAGCTTACAAGACACGGGTTCCATGGCAATCGCGCATTTGTTTTGTTGAGGCATGGTGCTTCTAATTTACTAAGTTGGTCTCTAAAGCTACTGAAACAACGAATTTGAGGCTAATGTGGCTCTGGCATCGTGGGAATCCAGCTTTTTCGCAAATCCAATGTCCTGTAAACTTCTGTGACCAACTGTACATGCTGGTTAGGCCTTTGGTGACCAAGCATCCTGTTTTTGCCTAGACTAGTTCCATTTCTTTATTTGTTTTCCTGTGTGTCATTCTGACTGTCCTTGGTGATACATTCATTTTCGTGGAAATGTGCATAGTGTTCAAGTCCAGCCTTGAGGAGAAGCAAACACATAAACATTAGCATGGCCATCCACTATAAATGTGACACTTAAAGGTGCACTGTCTGCAAAACATTTAGTGACCCATTGTTCAATTTATACCGCTTGTTGCGCAGGAGGAGTAATCTTTATTTGTTAAAATGAGCTTACGGTGGAGTCGCCCAATGTGGGCGGCATCCCTAGTCCAGTATGCCATGGGCCTGAGTTGATGGCACAGTAAAAGATATTCCATAATAACAAATGAATGTACCGAGTCACAAACCTTTATTCAGGGGTGGTCCAACTGCGCCATTTGTGCCATTTTGCTACAATTTTACTTGCCTGCTCCTGGCTGCGCTCACTCAAGTGCCATTTGCGCCAACTGTGCAAAAGTGCGCTATTTTCACATTTTCATGGCAATGCAGTGTTTTCCGTAGGGTTATGCAACTATACCCAGCTAGCTAAACGTATCTATTTGTGAACACTGAAAAATTCAGTTCACAACTCTGTTATCTAGTACTCTATTTTTTGTACATTTGGTGAAATACTCGGCTGAGGTCAATTCACTGCATGCAGCCTTACCACGGTGCTCATTTGGTTTCGGGACAAAATAAAATTTAATATTGGAGTTTTTACATGGTGAAACCACAACCTGATTATGAGGCATTCCTGTCCTGTTACAAGGGTCGTCTGGGTCATTGAATCCAATTGAAACAGTTGCTATACCTTTTTTATTTGCAAGAACCGTCGGTTATATACATTCACCATTCAAGTCGTAGCGCATGCGACACAACCAATGATAACTATATTGCTACCTGCACGAGATGATGCCCCAAAGCGCATGCTCACACCTACACGTGACTGCAATCGTAGTGTTCTGCAGACATGCATAGGTGTGAGCGTGTGCAGTGGGGTACCATCTCGTGCAGGTAGCGATACAGTTATCATGGGTTGTGTCGCATGCGCTACGACTTGAATGGTGAATGTGTATATACGAGGGGGGCTCTTGCAAATAAAATTAGTTGGAAGTAGTGCCTTGTTTGTCTTCTTTTCACAATTCCTATATATTGTCAACGCCGATAAAAGGAACGGCGACAAAAGCAGCGCCTATGTTCGAAGACATAGGACCGATTAGCCACTGGACGGCACGCAGATCATATCACAGACGTGTGTTCATGCGTTTGCACATGCAGTTGAAACTTTTTGTCAACTTCTATGCACGATTGCAGTAGTTGTCGGCCTCAACGGTTGTCAAAAACATATGCCTGATTTCGGAACCGACAGCTGGTAAGCCACTCATACGAGCATACTAGCAGTAAGATTTCCGCGATGGCTTGTGGAAAGCTTCCCGATCGCATCACAGCACACTGTCTTGGCCGTTAGGCGTAATCGGTAGTGCTTCGAAGGGTGGTCTGGTGTCGGCGACAAAAGTTAACGATTTTACGCCGAATCGACTTGTATCTATTCGCGGAGGCCACATGACACACGGGAAGCCGACAAACCGCCTCACAACGAAAGCGAGTGTACGAGATGGTACAAACATTTTTCTCCACCACCATCATCTTTGCAGCGCACGGTATGGAGGCATCTCATCTTGGCTCCGTTCATAGATGCACAGTCTCGTCGAGCTTCTAGCATTGTTACGGGTGTAATACACATTTTGTGTAGTGCAGTAAAGCATATCAAAGCACATATTTCATTTGGAATGCAAAAAAACTTTTGCCATCAATTTTTGTCTTATGCCTAATGGCGCAAATTCGGGTACAGTCGGACACTTGGGCAACTCCCAACACACACCTTCACCAACCTGTACAAACTATCCATAGTCTACCCAGAGATACATTCCCCTGAATGTGCGCTATGCGAGGCCGACAAAGCCGATTTAGCACACATCTTGCACGAATGCTCCGAGCTCAAACCTAGAGCCAAATGGTAGCTATCCAACCGAGAGCAGTGGGAGGCTGCGGTGACCATCTCGGAACCCACGGTTCAACTGCCGTGACCTGGGCTTTAGAAGTCGCCGTAAGACACTGTCCGACAGCCACCTCGCGAAGCCATCAAGACTTCCCCCACATGTAATCTTGTAAATAACTTTCTGTTGACAAATTAAAGTTTTTACCTCCACCACCTACATTTGTAATTTTATGCCTGTCTCGTGCCCATGCACATATATGTATTCTTGTTAACCTACAAAATTAGGTTCCTTGCCCATCCCCCCCCAAAAAATAAGTGATGCGTGGCTCTGCTATCCCAAACACCAGAGACCAGTGGAGCTGGGGGAAGGCCACACGAGCGCCGGCAACGCGTCCCTACGGCGTCCACCCAAGGTGTCAACTACGGCGTTCGCGATTAGCGTGGCCAACGTCGTAGTAGTCGCCGCTGTTGTCTCCACTCTGTAGGGAGCTACGGGCGAGGAGGTCATCGAGGCAGCCGCCGGAGAAGTACGCCCCTCCTCCCTCGAGCGCCACAGGAGAGGGCACGAATCCGGGCCGCGTTCCTCGCTCGTGTGCGCGCCGCTCCTTCTCCTTCGCTGGGCTCCAGCCACCCTCGCAGCGTGGCTATGCTCATTCCCTACCCCCTGTGCAGCGCGGTTGAGGTGTCCTCTGCTGAGAGACAGTTACTGCGCTGCACTTTACCTCCACCTTTCCTTCCCATCATCAAGAATCTCCTTCTCTCTTTCACTCTCTCTGCCCCAGCTCGGCGAAGCTGCGGACGCATGAAACCCAGCGAGGTTCTAACACCTCCACTGTAAAATGTTCGCAACGTGCCGTGCATGTAATACCGTGCGTGGGAAGGCAAGTTTAATTGGTCACTCTTCGCTTTGTCTTGCTTCACTGTTTTGCAGCACCTACTGACTGCACAGTAGTAAGCTTCGCCAAATGGCCACAGATTACTGCTGTACTACTCCAAATGTTCCAAAAGAGCAATCTTTCTGCTGTGAAACTGCTCCAAAATGCTGGTGTGGCTGCTCCTAAACTGCTTCAGAACATTTTCCTGCTCCAAATCCTAAAGTGTCTGAACCACCATTGTTTAATCCCGTACGCAGTGACATTAGTCGAAAACTAAAAAGTGGGTGGAGGGACTGTCGTGAACTCATAAACAGTAATAAAAAAATTTCTGTATGTGACCTTTTTATTCTGCTTATTCACACAGGCGTGAAGGTCACCTTACGCCCGTCCTGGGTCAAGTTCATAATAGAACGAAAAATTAAGCGCAACCTTTTTCAAAACGTGCCGTAAACAAGCGAGTGCCAAGTGTATACAGCTCTAATAGAAGCTGCGATGCCAGGAGTTGTGAACATTGAATTAGACCTTGTTTTGTTTTTTAGCGCAACTCAGGTTGAGTGCGGAAAAGAGAAGCAAGATGACAGGATGGACGCTATCTTTTGTTGCTTGTCTTATTCTCGTCTTTTACACTCAACCCGAGTTGCGCTAAAAACAAGGCCATACCATAATAGCCTGCCCAATCGGCTATCCTTATTGAATTATAAGCGCCGTGCACTTGACCTCTTTTATGGCCGGTGTCAAGGTCATAACGACGGCAATGCTTCAATGAATGAAATTGACCTGGCACTGGGCTGATATCGCGTTCTCGGATGTGCTCTGGACAGAGCGCACTGCAAGCGGGTGCCAACAATGAGATACATTTTTTTAGGCATCGACGTACAAAAGTAAGTATTTGCCACGTAGCGCGCGGCCGCCAAATATTACGCTCTACATGGCGTGCCATGTGTCCGCCCGGACACTGTTCGAGTAGGTCGCTCGAATTTCATGTCACGCCAACTTTTCCGAGACGAGGGCACTAATGATCTTCATTCGTGTGTCACATAATAAACCCGTACACTTTCATCGAACAACCGGTGCGGCTGTCGAGAATGTGCGAAGCGTGCCATGTGTCACGCAAGGGAGCAAGCCAAGCGGTTCCACCACGCCTTCCCGTCAACCGATTCCGAATATAAAATAACTGAATAGCGCAATGCCTGAACGTTTTCTGGTATGATCAACTACGCGAAGGAAAGATAGAAAAAAAAAAAGAAGTGCTTGAATGAATGACAAGGTGAATGAATGCCGTCGAAGGCAACAAGGCACGAGGCCTAGCAAAATAAAAAGACAGGTTCACTCCCAATTCCGTCCCGACTCCGGGCAAATCAGATTGGTCGATTTATTTTCATTCTGTCCGAAAAAAAGGTGCGTATAGAAAAATATTACGTCAACAGTGCGTTCTAGGCAAATACAGTCCGTACTTCATTCGTAGACGCACGGCTCGATCTGGGGGGTCCAGCAGACGAGTTCGCTCTCCTTGAACCAGAGCGCAATCTCCTTCTCGGCGCTGGCGACGGAGTCGCTGCCGTGAACAATGTTGCGGCCCACCTGAATGCACAGGTCGCCGCGAATGGTGCCGGGCTTGGACTCGAGCGGGTTGGTGGCACCGATCATGTCGCGCCCAGTCAGGACGACGTTGGTGCCCTCCCAGACCATGGGGACGACGGGGCCGCTCTGCATGAACTTGACCAGACCGTTGAAGAAAGGGCGGCCAGCCAGGTCCGAGTAGTGCTGCTGGAGCAGCTTCTCGTCGGCCTGCATGAACTTCATAGCGACGAGCTTGTAGCCGCGCTTCTCGAAGCGCTGGATGATTTCGCCGACCAGACCGCGCTGCACGCCGTCGGGCTTGACCATAATGAAGGTGCGCTCACGGTGGGCCATCTTTGCGGAGTTTTGTGTTGTGCGGGAGTTCGGGGAAGAGTGGGACGGATACACCCGGCACTGCGTGTGGTTGGCGAGCGAAAGGAACCGGCACGTTGTCCGACACAGCAAATCCGCCCAGTTTCTTTGTCAGTACGGCGTGGACGTACGGACGGACGTCTTTCCGGCTTTCCGAACGTCTTTCCGGATTCAGTTGCGTAAGATGCGGCATCTAGAGATCACAATACTAAGCTTCTCCCCTCCCCCCTTCTTTTTGCATGGCTTCCGAGATTGCCATTGTGCGCATTAGTAATCTTGGAGGCTACGTCTCTTGTATCAACGTTGCTAGATTAGTTAACGTGGTTTTGTATATTGTTTAGAAACATTTTCGTTCTACCATTTACTACAAAATGTCAAAACTAAGTACAATTAAGCCTAAAATGAATAAAAAGCTCGCGGTAACTTTTTTATTGAGTCAAAACATCATATTTGTTTTATATTTTTTAAATCTTTAATTTATTTAGTAAGTAGCGCCACCTTGAGGATTGCATCGCAAGCGACAAACGCGCGCTTTTCAAGTTACTCCGTAACTTCCAGTTTGATTTTCGTGCTGAAATCCCGGAAGAAGTCATCATTGTCTGCTGACCGTGCTTCACAATGTAGGGGGCGTGAGCTTAACTGAGCGAGTGGGAGTATTGTGACTAAACTTGTTTCGTTGGTCAGTTCTATTGCCTCTTTCATTCAACTGTACTATGCTGATGTTTCCTCATGCTACTAGAGCTGTAGTGACAATAAAAGCTAAAATGAATAAATGAATCAATGAATGAGAAAAAATTCCTGCATCTGCTTATACACATTTCTTCCAGAAAAATAAAATGTTTATGTGTTAATGCCTAACTACTGATTCCTATCTTGGCGTTTTCTGAAATATTCGTACAAGGGGAAGATTGTTTTAAATACATTTTTGGTGCCATAAACTGGACAGCCGGCAATAAAGCTTTTAGGTGTCTGAAATAGGTACCATAAAATGTGGAAGCTGACGAAATATGACTAAAGAAGTCCTTTGTTGCTTGTTTTCGCGCATCCTTACCCGTACCGCAATCCATGAAACCAACGGGATTTACCTGGACTGCAAAAAAATTATGTATTCGGACACCACTTATCCGAAAAGCGTGCGGATTACATCATATTGCTTACAAACCTTACTAAACTGTTTTCTGGCATAGAAAAAAAAAATATATATAGAATTTGTTGATAGGAAAGACAGAGAGGTCGACCTGAGCTAGTGCGCTCTAGCCTGCTACTCTGCACTGGGGAAGAGGGAAGGGGAGTGAAAGTACTAGGATGGATGGTGATGGTAAGAGGAGTGGTGAGTGCTTTTCTGGCATAGAAAGTATATACTTGCAAAATGCCGCGATTCCACATTCAGCTGCTGGACCGTTCCTTCAAAAGTTTGCATCGTACAGAAACTAAGCTCCTTTTGTGGTCACGCAGATTTCAGACGCGCTGGCATGCCATGCAACTACTCCACGGCGCTTTCCATTGTTCTCGCGCCGGATTCGCGGCGCTGTACTGCATACCTGCGCGCTTTGCCGCAGTGCATGGAGACACCTCGCTACGGTGATCTCTCGCCATCGTCGACAGGAAAGATCGTCTCGTATGTCATCGCTCGCGTTCTTACCTCGCACTTTTGCAGGACCGCACTCGTCAAACGTCCCGGATGCAGAGAACGTCCAATCGGCGATGAAAACGCTGTCCTAGCTTTACGCTGGCCGGCCGCCGACATCGTAGCAAAACGGGCGTTTGTACCTTTTTTTTTTCCTGTGCTGCTTCTCGACCTTCCAAGCACCTTCAACGCCTGGGACCATCTTGAGCGGACTATGTCACTGTGGTTGTCGCTGAGTTGGGTGTTGCTGCAAGCCGCCATCTTGGTGTTGGCGGCGAACCTCAAGTGCGGATACTGGGTGAGCTCGAGACTTTACATGGTCTCGTGTCTTGTTCATTAGCAACTGCGCTTCACCAAAGCGGAAATTCGGGATAGTTTGTCACGCATGAAAGGTTAAGCACAGCGGCCAAAGACAAAGCAGGGCACGAAACGGCACAGTTTCGCGCACAGTCGAAGGTTCGCACCGAGTCTACACACGGTTGCCGAGGCCTGTCGACTTGATGTATGTCAAGAGCGCTTTCGTTAGGACTTGAGACTGACTCCAACCAAATCACTGAACTTTATTAGCCCGACGTTTCGGAGCCCATTCGGCTCAGTTATTCAGTTATTTGGTTGGAGTCAGTCTCAAGTCCTAATCAATTTCCCAACCAGACAGGAAATTCTGTCGAAATGTTTACCTTCAAGAGCGCTTTCGTGGCTTTCTGTGTCATCGACGCGTACGGCCAGGGTCCAAGGATCTCCATTACCGAAAATGGTATAGAGTTCAGCTCCATGGTTCAGTGCTGCCCGGACAACTTCGCTCTCGACGTCGTATTGGGGACATAGTAATTATAAACAACACTATATTCTGCACGTTCTACACTTACGACACCGTGGAAACATTTCCGCATAACAAGAAGGAAAATACCCCTAAACTTCTAGTTGTCAAAAAATATGATTCGCTTTAGCAATCGTACACTTCACCTTCGCAACGCAAGGATGGCGGCCAAAAACGATGTCGCAAGCGGCTGCGCCGTGCACCCGTCCACGGTGATTGAGAACGCGCGCCATTTGTCTTCTTTTTTTTTTTGGCTCACTGTCGGTTATCCAGAAGCAGCGGTAACAGGAAGTCAAGGAGGTGTCCGGGGTAAATTGGTGCCTCTTAATATTACAATGTATATGTCAAACGAAAGAGATCGCCTTGGAAGAAATATCAATGCATTTTGCGTTTGTGTTAATCCTCAAAGAGACAAAATAATCAAAATAATGCATGGCCCATGCATTCAGCATGGGCCATGCGACGCTCTAACATTAGTTTCTTTTCTGCCCCATGCGATTGAGATTCGAACGAATTACGGTATTTTTTTTTTGTTGTTGAAATGTTGGATCTTATTTAGAACGCCAGCCTTGCTTGTACCGCAGCGTGCAGTGTCTCCGTGGAACGCCTCACACGTGTGCAGCTTAAGTAACGCTAACTGCAGCACTCACAAGCTGGCAGCCGTAGACCATAGTATTTGAAAAGTCGGTGCACCACAATGTCAGATATTAGTGTCGCAGTTGACTTGATCCTAAATTGAAGAAAAAAGCGCGTAAGATTGATGAGGTGTAACTTCATTTACGGAGGCTTGAATGAGTATAGACAATTTTTTAAATTATGGTGTTGAAGGAATCCAGAGAGTGAGCTTTCGCTATGTTTCTTCGCTTTTGTTTTGCGTAAGCAAGGAGGCGCTTCACCACAGATTGACGTGCTTTGGATGTATGTTGACCGCAAGGACTGAATGTATGTACCTTCCAATCACATCACTTATTCGCGACTTCTAGCCCACGCAGCTAACATGTTTGCGGGCTCTATTTGATAAACAAGTCAATAAAATGTACGTAATAATGTATTATGTCGTGCGGTCCGGTGGTGCTATTCTGGGCAATGGCGCATTCCTGCGAATTGTCGAATTCGCCGTCTTCTCAGCCCTGATTGACCCAGAGGTCTGCTCTGGTTGGCTAAAAATGCCGCCAATACAGAATTCGACAATATGGCGGAGTTCGCCGATGTCCGGAATAGCGCCCCCTGGCATGGGAACGAACCCGGGACCAACGCCAACTGCGAAGCATTTCTTTCTGAGACACCCCTATGGCTTTCGGCTGTAGCTTCGAGATCTATACATTCCAGTGGATGGCAATTTTCGCTTTCACAAATCTTTTCACTGCGCGGGCTTCCGCAGCACTTTATTCGTCCATCACCGTCACCCCCCCCCCCCCCCCCCCCCCCCTTGCTCGTTGCGACCGATGTGGCAGCCGTCTATAGTCAGTGCTCCTCGGTGCAGTTGCTGTGGTCGTGCTGCTGCTGCACGTATTTGCACTGGCCTCGGGAGCCGAACTCGATGCGCACGTTGGGGTTGTCGAGCACGCAGTCGTGGTGTTCGGTGCAGCGGTGCTGGTACAGGGGAACGCACACCTCACCGGGACACTGCGGTCGTTGTTAGGAAGAACGAATCGTGCGTCACGTAGGGTGAACGCGGCGAAGCTCACAAGCAATTCAGTGTCACAACAAGAATGCGCCCACAAAATCGAGTCCGAACACGACAAATGATTCACAGAGAGGTAGAAGCTTGGGGTGGCGAAATACGTCTTGGTACGCAAAATGAAGAGCAAACTGCACCGCTGTACTCATCAGGCGAGTGATTTCCCATAAGCTTCCAACGCATGCACCGTGAGTGTTGACTTTCGTATATACTTATCTATATCTAAAGCTTGGGTGCAGGAAGGAGTTACTGAGAAACGGCATCTTGCGTATACATGCTGGATTGTTCGCCTGTGCACGGGTATCTCTGGTAAGAAGCCGCGTTAGCATGCGCGTCAGACTTTGATGATTTATGGTGTTGACGATGACATGCGCCTCTTTTGAACGAATGGGGCTTCATAAAACAGAGAGAGAAGAACGAGTCGTCTCGCAGAGTGACTGGCACCACCTTTCGTCATACCTTGTAACAGAGGTCGCAGCACCCGCAGTCGTCCTTGTAGGCACCGCATTTGCAGTTCACACGGTTGCACGTGACAGCGGCGCAGTTGACGTTGGCGCAGTTCTGAGGCGACGTGCAGATTACACTGCATTCGTGACGTGCAACAAAACATGTCGTCATCGTCAGTATTTTATAAGTATTACACATACGTACAGATGGACACAACTTTCGAACGGATTTTGATTCATGGCTTCTATCGCTTTCCTAGGAACATGCCTTTGCACGTTCGGTGGCGCATGGTGTGACACTTCATCCTGCACACTTATCACACGAGTATACTTATGAATGCCTGATTTCCCTACCCAACAACACCATAGAATGAATAATGACGAATTGTTCGATGCTGCTAGGTGACTCGGCTTCTTCAAAAGAAGCTATAACACTGACTTCTGAGCGTTGACGGATGGGGGAGAGGGGCTGTTGTCCTTTTATTGTCTCAATGGCCAGAGATCTCGGGAGGCAACGCTGCTTCCCACTAGAGTAATGACATCTCAGGAGACCTTTGAACAAGCGGGTAACTCTTTAGGAAAAATGTTACTGATATTCCGCATTTGACGTTTCGGCGTGAGCTGCGCAGCCGCTTGGAGCTGGCTAACGCGTCATCGCTACAAAAAGTCGCTCCCACAAGGCTCCCCATTGCGCCTTCAACTCTACTTCGTGAGTATGCCATTGAACTGACGGTTTTTTCTGTCGTTGCTTCGGCGTGCAACGGCTAAAACATGGATAAAACCGTGTAAACTCGCTGTCTGGCTGCTATGACGCTGAAAATGTCCTGTCCTCAGAAATGTGTATTTAGGAACGCTTTCTTGGGGGTCGGGATTATCCTAATTTTCAGCGAGTGTGCCCCTTGAGCATTTGGACATGGCGTTCAAAAAAAAAAAATGGGGGGGGGGGGGTTAATTGCATTCACAGTAGAAAGTATACACTCGCAACAATGGATCTAAGTTGGCACGTGCGAAATCGTTATGCATTTCCCGAAATATCCCCGGAACGCAACTCTTCCCTTCATCATCGGCACTCGAAGACGCACTGAGAAGTGTAGCGGCCCGAGGCTTGTGCGAGCCCATCTCAATACGTGCCCCAATACCGACGTCACTTCCCTCAATCACCGTGCTGCCACGACTACAGCATACTTCGAGCAAAATCGAGGTCACGAAACGTCACATTAACTTTGTCTGCACGCAGCTCAACTACTGCGAGGTATACAAATGTGGAGTCGAAAAGTTTGGAATGGACTCACCACGTGACTGCCAATGAGAGCAGAACAAGCGAAATGGCTGTCTTCATCTTGAGCAACAGGACGTCTGTGCGGGGCAGGAAAAAGAAATCAGTGTTTGATCTAAATACGCTATTGGTTGCATGGATATCTAATCCGGCGTTGAGACTGAAATTAGTAATTGGTCGACAGCTCGTCCGGCTGGTAAGTAAACCTATTAGAAAAAGCAAACAAACAAGACGTTGACCAAAGTGTTCTTGCCAAAGAGGCTGACGTTCCCACAGAGTGAACAAGGCTTCCTTGTGAAAGCCGGGATTCTGTTTTTTTGTCTGTTTGTAATACGCCGTTAAGTTTGAGTGCAAAGCATGATCTTGCCTCTGACTTTATAATGAAGCGCGTTCACTTCGTAAGCCGTGCAGTCAAAGAGTACTCACGTTTGGCAAGCTTGCTTGATGTTTAGCTGTCGGCTAAACTATGCAAGTCCTGATAATTGATATCCTGCCTTTTAACACGTGCGCACTGCTGCAGGTCATTGTTGTCACGCTCTTCTTCAAACTACGGGGCTTAATTTGGTGGCTGTGCGAATGGTGATTGCAGTATGGAACTCGATTGGCGGTCTAGTAGAATGACAGAACGGGTGCCCGTAGGGAAAACAAACGCAGTCTGGAGCGTAACGTCGGCTGACGCGGAGAGTGGTGATTCGACACCGCTCGGAGAGGCCCGCGTCCAACAGGGGACTTAATTAAACAGGCTCATAACATCGACGATGACGATATGTTGTTCGACAGCTTTGTATTGAACACATGCCTGCTGAACAGTGCTTCGAAGGTTGCCCGTGTATCGTCGTCGCGGCTGTCCCTACTCATCAACATAAGACTACGCAAAGGCGAAAGCGGGCTTCTTGCAAAGACGAACGCAGCAATTCGGAGAACGGCTTTTTCTTCAGACTGACTGACCGCACACGCCTGGGTAACAACTGAACCAGTAATTGGTACTTTGTGCTTCGAGCCAACTTAATTATATTTCCACTAGCGAGAAAACGCTAAGCGGTGTGGGAAAAGTACAGTTTTATTTGGAGAGACGCGTTCTGCAGATATTGCGAGGATTTCTCACGTCCTACTTATAACATATGACATATATGTCATACATGCACATTGTCAGGTCACGTGACTTCCGAGACTTGGGCGGACGCATGGAAGCGCCCGCTATGAATGCAGGAGACTGACACGCGAGCTGCCGCCGTTTTGACTTCGAGATTGCCCTGCGCTGACAAAGGGACGAATACGCTCTCTTCGGAAAAAGACGGCTTCTCGTGCGTGTGTCTATTTGTACGCCGTCAAATCAAGTTGCGGTATGCAGGCGACGGTGCAGTCAGATAGCGCTAGAGGAAACACGTACTCACCTAAGCCGAGCTGTTCCCTCCTCGCGTACGCCCGGCACACTAAGGGCCCTCGCCGTGCAATACCGTTTGTGTACATATATATATATATATAGCCGCAAATAGTCATTGCTGTTTTATCTGGCGCTCGTTCTGTCACCCCCGACCACACTTTCACGACCCCCGGTCGGTTCATTTTCTCCTGTAACGAAAAACCTGAAGTAGTCTCCGCAGTCATTTTTCTTTTCTCTTTCTTTCTTTCTTTCTTTCTTTCTTTGGCTTCCCGCTTTCTATCCACCCTGTGGCTGCGAGGGCGATGACAGAGATTAACGTGGCCCGTCTCCCTCCAGACGGAAAGCTGAGACTGTTTACGAAACCGAGACTGCGTTGACTGTCTCGTGTCTACGGACTTGGAGGAATTCGCGACCGGTGTGGGCAAATAATGTTTCGACTTGTGGGCAATTTGCGTTTCGGCGGACGAAACAAATCGTCCAGCGAAGACCCAGTAAACTCGCGATAGCTCAGTGCTTCTAGTTCCAGCTTTTCTCCGGGTACCATCTAATTAGGGGTCAATGATTATGAGAAGGACCGGGCTGTTATGGTGCGCCGCGTGGGAAGGCAGATAATCCTAACGCTACGGACAAGGAGGGTTGACGGCCCGGTTGCGGTGGCACGTCGTCAACATGGGGTCGCGGACCTTGCACCTAACCATATAAGTTGGCATGCTAAGGTCGCGCGACTGCAATCGCGTTCACTGCGAAGGCATCTGCACACACGTCCCAAGGCAGCAGAGGGCTAGAGGCGCAGAGCGGGTGGCTTATGTTACTTACTCCCCGGGTAGCGACATTCAGACGGCTGGATGCCTCCTTCGTGTGGGTATGTGATTAGTATATCGCTAAGTATGACGGGGCCTGCGAGAGGGAAGAGCTTGCATTAACCCTGAAACTTGAGCTACTTAGCATGGTTGCGTCGCTGAGATCGCAGATGCATTCCTGTGTAAGCTATACCTTCTGATCCTGGGGAGCTTATAATTTCACTTCTTTGCTGTCTCAATTTTTCGGGCGAAGTAGTATATCTGTTTGCACACAGATAAACCAAACACGAGAAAGCATACAGGACAAGCGCTTGTCCTGCCTTCTTTCCCCTGTTTCGTTTATTTGTGCGCTGCCCAAGAATGAATAGATTCCAATTCGCCCGCTTTTCAATCCTTCGGGAGTTATATTGCCGGTTTGTATTATTCTCCGAAGTCTTAGTTCGATTACCATTATTTTGCAAACTACTATATTACTTTGTGTCAAGTTATAAGTATCTGTCAATAATTTCACCAGAAAACTACTTTCCAGTTTTCTCTGAAGTCTTGCAGGACTTGTATACGTGTAAGGCATGTTCGTGCCGATTAGATTTCTTTTCTTTAATCTTTCGCTGTAGGGACACGAAGTAGCGTACGAGGTCTTTATCTGGGCTAGCCCAGTTTTCAAATAAAGAGACAGTGTCTCTCTCTTCGTTCTACTTTCGTCCCCAAACGCAGAGAGCCCATGATTGTGGCCGTTCCCTGAAATTCGCCATTGCACGATATGCCACACGTAGTGCTTTAAAGCTTGCGCTGCGGGTAGAAGTCATCCGCGCGTCAATTCCACTGTTTCAACAGTTTCATCAGTGGACAACCGGGATCTATATACAAGGCGGTTGTAGTTCCAACACCATGTTCTTTCGATACCTATCGCGCATGCGCCGACCACCACTACAAGCGCCGGACGAGCACTTACAGCCCGCTGCTTGAGGTATCACGTGATCATCAGGTGATAATATCGGGTGATATTACTACCTGATAATATTGAAACGTAAAGAACATAACATATTTCTTGTTGAATGTACATGTTCATCTAAAAAATTTGACAAGAAATACAAGAAGGGCAGCACTGCGCCGGTAGGGTGAACAAGAAAAAGAAAAGTAGGCTGGAGTAGAGAGGAGTATTTATTTTTATTTTTATTTGTAAAATACCTTACAAGGACCCTATATGGGTCATTGAGTAAGGATGGTATAGAATGAAGTAACCACATACAATCTAGTAACAATATGAAGAACAAGAAAAAAAAAACACTAGCCAAGTGCACAGGCTAAAAATTAGAGAAACATGTTAGCTACATGCAGCTGTGTATGAGTACAATAAAAAGGAACTCTATTACAGTGCAAGTTACAGTTCAGTACAGTGAACGTATTACAGTGCAAGAAAAATGTAGGCAAAATAAAACCATACAGTGAGTGTGATAGCAATCGTTAGCAAGGGTTAAGCGAGTTGTGCCTGAAATTTTTCACGGTCAGTTTCCGCAACTATGTTATCGGCGCGGCTGTTCCAGAGACGAATGGCACGTGGAATTGCAGACGAGTTAAATGCTTCTGTTTTACCATAGATGCGCGTGAAACTATGATGATCGTGCAATCTGTGCGTCGTGTGCGATGACGTTTCTAGGTGTAGGGAGCGTTTGTTAGTGTGGTGGGCGTATTTATGAAATAATGACAAAAGGTTGTTTCAGAAGATTACGCAATATGGTTAGTAGCTGCCACTTCCCGGAGTGATTGGCGGTCACTGCATGAAATTATGTTTCCTGGGGTACTGTTCCAGAAAACAACGACAGAAAACAACCGCACATATTTCTGGTAATCTTGCTTAGCTCATCGCGTAGCTGAGAAGAGTGTAATTGACCCAGACAGGCTTCGAAATTTTTGGTACGCGTCACCCTTAACATGGTCCCCAGTCCCTGCGAATATATAATTGCCATCCCTTTTGGTTTCTCCAAGGGCAGCGGAGAGGGAAACTGAACGTTTCATACCTAACGCCTCCATGCAGACAGAAAATGGTAGTATAGCAGTTTTTGTTCAGCCCTTAATTGACCCACACGCTTTAAAAAAATATGCCTGCACATCGCCCCAAGCATACCCATGGACATTGCCTCTGAATATAAACTCGGTGAATGGTACAGTTAATTAGGACGCCGTAAAAACGAACGTATAACGTCTTCGATATGCTTCTGTAATGGGTGACAACCTAAGAATTACAAACAAGCCCCACCCAGGAAATCACATTGCACATTGCCCTTCATCTCTAAACAAGAACCGAGCCAGCTGGATATCCGCTTGCAGCTTTAATGACTTTGCTCTGCGAATGTAACTGCTAGGATAAAGGCTCGCTTTTCCAAGTTAAAATATAACCTTCGGCTGAGAACTGATATCGCGATCAGCCATAAAATTTGCTTTCCCTTCGTACAGTCACTAGAGTCTTAACTTTCTCTTTCAAAATGAAGAAAACCTCATCAAATGATGTGCAGTGGTTGCCAAGAAAAACGATTTCTCCTTCCCCAAGGATTAAATAGGAGGCGCTCAGTTAATGAATGTGACGCCCCTGAAGACCTGCAGCGTGTTCTGTGCCACTGCTGCCGCTACGCGTCAGAGAGACAGTTTTTTTGAAGGCTGCACTAAACCTTCAACGGGACTCGAACTCGCAAGGGCGTACGCATTCTCGGCCCGTGGCAGAGCACCACCTGCGCGTTACGGGCCACGAAAGCGCTGCTGATGTTCCCGCGGACGGCAAGCCTTAACGAAACTTTGTAGATGCCTCTATGTAGCCTAGTGTCGTAATCTGATTCAATTAAAAGGGCGCTAGATAGATACGCTTAATCCATTTATTCTAACAAAGTGTTCTTTCAAAACTATATTTTAGTTAATCTCGCAGAAATACGTTGATTGTTACATCTGGAAATGAAGGTCAAAGTTCCGTTCTTTAAGCCGGAACCCCAGCGTCGGGATGTCAGTGTGACGTCACATATTTCAAAGTTCTTTTTTTTCCTGTTATTTGTGCCCTTGTGGCACAGTACGGGCACTTGAAACTTGCTAAGTTATATCTCTGGCTCGTTCAGAATAAAACGTAGTCTCCCTTTGCCGATGAATATTTAAGTATGTCGTAGCAGACGCCTCCAGAATCGATAGCGTCACGGCGAGCCGTCGCGTGAACTTCAATGTGCAGTCGCAACCTGCCTTGCGTTTTTTTGCGCTTTTTTGGCTTATCAAGCTTCGTACCACAATACGAGTGTTTTTTTTTTCATTTTTGGCGTTACAGAAGGGTAACTTACTAAAGCGGAAACAGTGAAACAAACTTTTATTTTCTGAAACGGTAATCCGAGTCAGGACCCCTGGTTCACCCTAGGTGGGAGGATTCATTATTCCGGGAACCCTCTGGCTTGGACTGCCTCCTTGCTCCCGGTCGACGAGACGGCGTCGGTCGTCCAGGTCATCAGAGGAAAGCTTGGACTTGCAGTAGAACACATCCTGGGGCTATAGTTGGTTCATAGCTTTCAAACGATGAAGCGCCAACAGAGACAGCATACCAAGAAAGAATGAATACAGGACAAAGGATACATTTTTGCGCCAAAAAAGGAAAATAAAGACTTGGGAAGGAAGAGTACGAAACGACAGATTGAGCGCTGACTCTTCCTTCCCAAGTCTTTATTTTCCTTTTTTGGCGCAACAATGTATTCTTTAGATCCCAACCAACTCGCCCAGCAACAAGTTCTGCTCAAGACAGGACAAGGCGCCTTGTCCTGTCTTTGTTCTTAGTGGGCTGTCTCTGTTGGCGCTTCATCTTTCGAAAGCTTGGTCTCCAACGTTTCAGTGGAGGCAGAGATGTGCGTTGAGCTGGGGTGCTCTTTTTAGGCCTCTACACAGGGCGTCCTTGTTAGGAGTCGCCTTGTAGAGCTTGTGAGGTGGGGGTCAGTGGATGTGTCACAGGTAAAAAAAAATTCTGTGTAGCTCTCATTTAAAGTGAACCTTACCACAGCAGTGAAGTGCGATGCGTGTTTCCCAGGGCGCAACAATATCTCCGCACGCGCCAGCGAGGATATTGATGCGTTTGGTTAAGTTATAGAAAGCAACGATGGTTAAGAGAACAGGGGCTCGTATAGTTAAGAAGACTACGTGGACGCCGGGCGAGCAGGATAATCGCGGTTCATTACAGGACACTATAGGTTGCGCACCAGGAGGAGGAAAGTTCAGCCTAGGACAATCGCGCATAGTGATGAAGCTAATGAAATATAGTCAAGTTTGGGTGCTTAATGAGCGTGAAACCGGATTATCTCTCTCCGTCATTGCACTTCGTAATTATTGTAGTGGCTGTTGCTGTTGCTGATGTCGAGAATTAATATAAATGCAGAAGAGACAGATGCAACGCATATAGCGATATGACGTGTTCTTTTTTTTGTTTTTGGCGAAGCTGTTGAGGGCCAGTACCCCCAGTATCGTGTCCGCGTGTAGGAAAACACTATCATCATCAACAATGGCTCCTGCGTCGTCGTTGTCTTCCACAGCTGGCTCATTGGCACCCCTCGGCGCTACCGCACGAACGCGCTCGTGCCACTGTTCCCACGTTCGCCGCAATCAATCAATCAATCAATCAATCAATCAATCAATCAATCAATCAATCAATCAATCAATCAATCAATCAATCAATCAACACAAATACGTGACCAATAGTTCAGAAATACTTTAATGACCCGTCGGGATTTACACAGTGATAAACACCGGGGCCGCACGTTTCGGCTTCGCAGGTTTACAATCTGCACGGAGCGCTTGAACTGATGTCCTCTTTAAAACTTTTTGCTGATTTCTACATTTGATTGCAGTCTTAATGAACGTCCCGTTGTGGGGCGAGTACCCGCCGCCAGTGTTTACCATTCGACGACGGCTGGCCACCGGACGTGGAGAAAATTTTGGACTATACCGATTGCACTATCGGCGCCGCACTTAACGTGCGGAGACACCGTGGTAACATTACGCCGCACGCTTTGGGGGACGCTTCACCCGGCAAGCCATTTAGCTGTGGTCTGCGTCATGCCCATCGTGGTGCCCATCGTGGTGCTCATCGTGGTGGACGTGTCCCGTGACTGTTTCGTTGAGGGACCTGCAGTGTCCCCTGCCGCCGGTCAGGAATCGTTTCTCGGGATCGTCCAGGGTGCAGCGGTAGCCTTCCGAACAGGGATCTCTGAACAGGTTGGTGCACTCTTCGCCGGGACACTGCGAGAAATAGAGCGACGAAGAAAATGCGTCAATCAATCAATCAATCAATCAATCAATCAATCAATCAATCAATCAATCAATCAATCAATCAATCAATCAATCAATCAATCAATCAATCAATCAATCAATCAATCAATCAATCATTATTTCGCATGCATTCATTTACAAAAAATGAACGCTGGGACATAACTAAAAGCTGCTTTTTTGAAGCTTGACAAGGTTCTTGCCCGCATTCATGACAACGGGGACATAATAAAATAAAGTTTGTAGACTTTAGTGTGTGCAATGCGTCGCGAGAAACCCGTTCTTTTCGTGAGAAGCTCTGGGTAAGCCAGAAAAAACGTAAGAACGAAAAGTAAGAACGTAAAGTTAGAACGTCACGGATTTTGACGGTGTTAGCTCGGGCCTCGCTAACGGATAATTGGTAAAGAAGGACTGTACTGTAATCTGAAGGAGCCCAAGAACTGAACATAGCAAGCTCAAGAAATTTTACTAAGCCACCAACGGGCCAAATAGGAGAGGATACATTAAAATCCGGGACGTCACACGGACGTACCGACGCTGGGGTTTCGGCTCGAAATTCAGATAGTAGAACTTTGACCTTCATTTTGTTTTCTAATAATAAACTCGCTACTACGAGATCAACGAAAATAGTTCTTCGGAAGAATATGTCTTATGGGATTAAACTTATCCAGCGTTTCTCTTTAGTTTCTCTTTAAATACCTGCAAATAAGAACGAAATATAGCCTTCAGCTACACATTCTTTTGAGCTACGCTTCCTCTTAGACTTACCTTGTGGCAGAAGTCGCAGCAGCCACAGTAGTCCTTGTAGCTGCCGCAGCTGCAGGAAACGGCCTGGCACGTTTCTGGGTCGCACGTCGCGGCGGCACAGTTGGGAGGTGACGTTGCGAACACACTGTAAAAACGGGGTCACGTAATTATTTGCAAGAAACGTGTCATTGCGAATTTGTAGTCGAAGAAAAAGGCGTGTTTATCCCTTCCTTCCTCACCTGATGAGTACCTTGGTGAATTAGACTAATAAAAGCAATTCAATCAGGCCTATTTTTGTAACCTTGTTCTAGTGACAGCTTTGAGTGATGCCTTGTATGTATGTGGAGAACGAACTTACTTCGCTAAAGGCGGTATCATTGGAAATTGTGGGGAAAATTGTACGCACGCCATTGATGTGGTGCGTAACATTGCTCGCTTACTTTCTTCGCATTTACCCTTCACGAGTCTATAATATCTCACTTGGCAAATGCGTTCACGCATGACTAGACGTCATGAACTGACAATTAAAGATGTACAGTACCGTTTCGGTAGGTACATATGTTACTATTTTTCAACACAGCGGTGGGGTCACGAGGTGTGATGAAAAAAGTTGATTAATAAGCTGTTTGAAGCGAGAGAGGGGATATAGTTGGGCTAGCCAAGTCGTGTCACTTGCTTTTCTCTTCAGTTAAAGTACACATGTTCACCATTTGTTGTTCTTTTGTTTTTTGTTGTCGTCGGAAATCTAGTACGAACATATTAATTCAATTGTCCTCATTGTGTACGAAAAGCATGTTTACGCTGAATGTCCATCTTTCGGGTGTGATCAAAGAGGCCAGGGTCGGTTTCATCTATGTAGTTGTAATGCAGAACTATTGATATCTCTGTCAGAACGTTCAGGTTGGTGATGCTGCGTTTTTTTTTGCCGTTGTTACAGATGAGTAAATAAGGAACTGCAATTGGCAGTGGGATGGTTGCAGACTTACAGTCTGGAGCTTGCGGTACCTTGCTGAAGATATATTGTAATGCTAATATGAAGCTGGTGTCAGCCTTTGCGTTCATTCTGCGTTATCAACTCCAAAAAAATTTAAAACGGAAGTTTACACAGACAATTACTATAGCCGAAACAGTCGCCGGGCAAGCGTCAGTTTTTAGAGGTTACACTTTACTTTTGAAGAGCACATTGTTGAGGCACGGTCAACTAGTTATTTAAATGTCATTCATTTATTTTATTTATGCCTAGTTATCCCAGCACTGGGACAATAAATGGCGGGGCATAACGTGACGACCAATGGGTCACTGTGGGTAATTTGTGAGGTGAGAATCTTCAACGGCTTTCCTGAACAGTAATGCAACATCGGTAAGTAATCATATCGTAAGAAGCCAACAAACGAAGACACCAACGACAACACAGGGAAAATTACTTGAACTTACTAATTAAATTAAAGAAATGATGAATTAATGGAAGTGAAAATTAATGGAAGAACGATTGGCCGCAGGTGGAATACGAACCCACGCATTAAGCGTGCGATGCTCTTACCATTTGAGCTACCGCGACGCCGTTTTCTCGTCCACTTTATATGGGGTATTTATGTTTTACTACTAGAACTAACCCTGGGAGCGTTAGCCAGTGTTACCACTCACAAACCTCGGTGGCGGATGTGGAACGTCCTTTCTGCCGCAGGCGTCACGAGTGCGTGATTTTTTTTAGCGAAATACGATTGGTCAATAAGCGCACACATGCTACCTGAAGGCATAAGTGTTGCCGGATTCGAGGCCCACTTGATGTAATGAACGAGAAGAAAGGGAACCGAGGGGCCCGATTTTCAATAATCGTATCATAAGAAGCCAATAAACAAAGACGCCAAGGACAACACAGGGGAAATTACTTGTGCTTACTAATTAAATTAAAGAAATGATAAATTAATGGAAATGAAAGTGGACGAAAAAAGACATTTCCATTAATATATCATTTCTTTAATTCTATCAGTAAGTACAAGTAATTTCCCCTATGTTGTTCTTGCTGTCCTTGTTTGTCGGCTTTTTATGATATGATTAATAAAATCGGGCCCCTCGGTTTCCCTTTCTTTTCGGTAGGTAAGTGATTCCAGTCTTTGGCCATTTGTAAAAAGAAAGAGAGCTGAAATGCTGCTGCGTGGACGTGAAACGGGTATGCAACACTTTCGTGGTTTTGACGTGAAGTGCAGTGAGGTGGACTTATGACCTGCAAGTCTCGGCAAAATGAATGGACATTGTCTGAGTATTGGCTTAGTCCGGGTATCGTATGGGTAGCTTGTCTGGGTGTGTTCGCTTCTATGTCTGCGCAAAACTATACCTCTGCAAGTCCCGTCACACTGCGAGTCGCTTCCACATAATTCTTGAACTGTGGATGGATTGTCTCTGTTAAGTTCACCGCTTCACTAGACTTCTTACCTGACCGCAGTGATGGCGATGAAAATCATGGAAACCAAAGCGACCTTCATCTTTTCACTGCGAGAAAGACAGGAAATGATGGTTAGAACTTCACACCATAATTATTTTGGGTGACGTGATGTATGTTGGTGCTTCGCTCAGAAACGTTCAATGGTTGCGCCGGCTAATAAGCAAGCCTTATAAGGCGTAGTATATTTGAATAGATAAGAAAAGGAAACGTGAATGCCTGATATAGCTTGTTCTTTGCGTACCGATTATTGTACTTCATGTGGAAGAAAATATATTAAGTATAGAAGTCCGTTATTTCTATAGCTTGCGCGATGCATTTCGAGACCAATAATAGTATGAGCTAGTACAGTAATCTTTGTTTTTATGACCTGAACAGCACGATTTGAAAAACTTGTAAGCCTCCTTTCTTTTCATAAAATTTTTGTTTGGAACAGTTAAACAGTTGCTGAACAGTGAACAACGTACACTTCAGGTTTGACATGAACTCTAGAATAACAAATGTGCAGAGAGGCGTTTGATTTACTGAACTATAGTTTTAAGGTCACTTCAAAATTCCAAACTTTATGGGTAAAAAGACTGAACACATCCTCAAGAAAAACTTTCTACTCCTCCAAACCAAAACATACCAAACTTCATTTTGGTCACATTATAGCCTGTGACCAACGGGTCATGCGAATTGGCGGGAGAAAGAAACACGTGGATATTGTAAGTACTTGATCTAGCGTTAGGCATGTCAAGAATGTGCTGGCGCGAGGAATTTCAAATCACGCGACACTACTCCTTTCATACTTAGGAGCAGGCGCTTGCTATATCGTTCTCAGTACAATCTAAATAATAAGTTGAAGTAGTACTTCTACGAGCTTTTTGAAGACAAATACTCGATATGAAATTCTTGTTTACGTTAGTGTTAAGAATGAGACACCAGAGAGTGAATAAATTTAAGGTGTGTTCGTGTTCCAAAGCGTTAAGCAGAAGGTATAACTCCTAGTCTGTTTGAAAACTTGAAAGATATCTCACCTCGCTCGTCCTTGGCGCAGTAAAGGCTTGCTCTTCCTCGCTTCGAAACCTGAAGAATTATAAGCAAACACCGTCTTTCAGAGCTGCCCTTATATATGAACGAAATGAAACATGGGTCGCGGTCTCTCAGGATAGCGCCAACGAAGGACGGCTTTTCTGGGGCCATGGCGAAATTAGAAACGCGCCCGCTCGAAAGATGGCTGATACAAGAACGGGGACACATCTCACGTCTATAGCTTGGCATGACCCTTGCGCGGTTTACCGGACACCGGGTCTCGGTTGGGTCTCTCCGCATGCAGAAAGAGACTCCGGCACTTCTCACCGATAACCGTTTGAAGGACAGCCGCTGCAAAACAGCAGTCTACTGCGATAAACGCAGCGAGTTCGCAGAGAAAGGCGGATTGCCAGAAGACGCGAATAATATTTGCCCGATGAATTACAATGTTGAGTTGGGTGACTATTTGCTTTAGGACACACGTTGAAAGGGCATAATTAAAGCCGTGGTACAGCTTGAATGATGTGATCTCCACACGCGGGTCCCAAAACAAAGAATTATAAGGTCAATTAGCAAAAGTTTATTAGTCGCTGCAGCGCAATCGAAGAAGTCGTGTGTGCTCAGAAGAAATCCTAAGACAAACACCTATTCTGAGAGATCCGTCCTTTAAGTTCGCTACGAAATAAACAGTCTTTCCAGCTAATACTTCCCCCAAATCCTCCCTCTAGCAGTCTAGCGCGAGCGTATGTTTTAGCATAGTACAGCGACAGATGTCTTGAAACTGATGCTTGTTTCTGAATTTCTCGGGCAGGCGAAATCCATGGTTTTACGACCTCTTATGTGGTTGGACAGTTATTTCAGGTAAAAAAAAAGAGAGAAAGAGAGAAAGAAAGAGAAGGATGCCGAGGAAAAAAATGTGTATTCACTATAAGTATGGAAGTTGTGACTTTCGTGGGAATGCATTCAGTACAACCCGAAGCTTCTTATTAGCAACGGATTTTCGGTCGCAGTGTAGGTCTCTTTCTTTTGACTCAAGGGCGCGCAGTTAAAGAACGACGACGACAGTGATTGGCAGCACGAGAAGACAAATGATGACACTGGGTCGTATCTTTGTTATGACGAAGTTTTTTATGCGAAGCATATTACGAGGGCTCAACCCAGCTCCTCAGGCGCGGCGGTGACCATGAAATCACGTGACACCGTGACGTCACGACAGAGGAGAAGTGGCTTTGGCTCAACTCTTGCAAGACGGGCTGGGTGGGAATCGAACCAGGGTCTCCGGAGTGTGGGACGGAGACGCTACCGACGCTACCACTGAGCCACGAGTACAACGCTTCAAAGCGGTACAAAAGCGCCTCTAGTGAATGCGGTGTTGCCTTAGAAACGCGCTGTTTCTAAGGCGTGCGTCTCTTGCTCAGGCGCACATTTCGTTGCCGCGCCGAACGCTGCTTTGCTCGACGCTCACCGCGTCCAATGCGGGGCGCGTAGTCGCTGCCCTGTAGCCCATTGTCTTACACCCCTTGGCGGGTCGACGGGAACGCTGTCGCGTTCCACTCTTGAAGGCGAAGAAGTAATGCATGAGTTGTTTCTTCGTCTAGCCGAACCAAATATAGCCAAGCAACAGCAGTTCACCAGGCTAAACAGTGGTTCAACAACTAAAATAAAGGCTAGTATGCTTCGCATCCTGGGCTTAACCTTACCTAAGCCACAGCCATTTTTTTTTCTACAGCTCAAAAGCGGTGACTGTCATGCCGAAACACTTTTATTGCAAGGTTGCGCAGGTTTGGGGGACACCTCTTGCAAACGCATTTAGCTGTGGTGATGGTGTGGGGTGGCTATTTCATTGTGGAGCCTGTAGTGTCCCGTAGCTCCGGTCCCGAAGCGTTGGTCGGAATGATCCAGGGTGCAGTGGAAGCCCTCCGTGCCAGGGTCCCTGAACGGCTGGTACACTCTCCGTTGGGAGACTGCGAAAATAGAGCACACGATGCAGAAAGCGGTCACATAAAGTTAGGCGCTTTATGGCACATGCGGGCGGTCGCCTTGAACCGCTCCAGAGGATTTCGACTTGGGAGCGCGACCGAGATCTGGCGGAGTTGTGGTGACGTGGCTGCTGCAACTTCCGTTGTTGGCGCAGCGTCTGCCACAGTGAGTGTGCGTCTTTTGGGTCCGCCATGTTTGTCTGCAGCAGAAGAAGCGCCGGCCTTTTTCCGCTCCGGCCTCCAATCGCTTCATCTTGCTTGGTATCGTTGCCATACTAGTTCAATCGGAAAGCGGTAGGGACCAGCGGGTCGGTGGGGATCAATGTGGTGATAGTTGCGGCAGGCGCGGTTTAGCCTGGTATTAAGGTCGTCAATTAAAGCTCTCGAGCGTGCTGTGCTCTGGTGCCGAGTCACACGGCCGAGCATCCAACAGACTGGCATTCTGATTTTTGTTTGTACATAACACAAAAAAAGGAACGTAGGGCAAATTACGTAAGAAAACCCTCCGTTAGTTTTTTGAGTAGACTGGCCTCGGTTATATACATTTCAGGCTGTCTAAATAAAAACTTAGGAATCTCTTCAGTGTGCGCATCTGGGTGGTACCACGTATTCCCGGCGTATGAGAGCGCCTGCAGATCATCTGTGATGTCATCTATTTACACTATAGGCCAAAGAAGTAAACGGACCACGGCTTAGGTGGCTGTTGTGGCTGCGGCACCGCGGCGCTGCTATATCTCACTACGCGCGCTCACGTTGAGAGCGCTTCCTGTGAGGCCAAACTTCGCTCTCACTATCGCGTGGGACCTTGTCACGCTTGATAAATTTCTAGCACACCGTTCGGTTGCTGTGCTGTTGACGGTCGCGACGAAGGAAACCGCGCATCATCGGTAGTCGAGCACATCGCGCAGTGACGGCCGGCCACCGGGCATAAAATTAGCCATGGCTCTGTGAAGGAACGAAGATTTCTCTTTTGCTTATATTCACCTTATCGCTTATATTAGTGCCTATCGGCTGCGTCCACCACTGCTCAAGTTTAGGCAGCATCACGCAAGGTGTCGCAATGGCGGCTACGGTGACGCGCGCTCTTCGCCGGCGCGATTAGATAGAGGCGGCAAGCTTTGATGCGAGCGTGGTTTCTCTGTCGAGATTACCGTTCCGGCATTGTCTCCGGCAGTAGGTTTAATATTTATATCAGCGAGCCTCCGGAAGCTGCTTTAATTGCCTACTACAATGCGTAGTCTGTTGCGAAACTTTCTTTACAAAAGTACCTTCAAGAAGAGATGATTATGACGACGAATCGGAAAAACTAATCAGTTGTGAAAGTGCATTCGCAGAAAGCGGATAGAAATGGCATTGCATGGCTTGTAGGGGTCCTCAGTGCGATGAAAAGTTGCTGTCGACCGCGACGACTTGGCCTACTCGCCTTGGCAATCGAGTCATCACAGAGCGCCACCACTAGCTCCGCTCGTACGCGCAGCGCTTCCCACTCTTGCTTCACGGCATGACACAGCTGATCCTCTGTACCGCCGCACGGGCGCCAGTAGGACACCCGGTTTCAATATTTCCTTTACATTCTTTGAAACGGTGTGGACTAGGCGCTTTGCGGTGCGCGCCGCTATATTCCGATGTGGTTCTCTCCGGCAATTGGACGCTGGCAGACTAGCAAACGTTTAGAAACGAGAATGGTCGCCTTGGCTTCATTCGCAAGAATCCCACCTGGGTGCCGATCGAGGAGCGAAGGCGCATCGCGCGGCTTTTTATCGAAGGTGTCCCGCAGCGCGAAATCTGCCGCCGCACCAGGAGGAGCAGAACATCGATAAACCGAGTTATTAGAACCTTTAGGCTCAGCGCATGGGTGGCCAAGGCTTACGACGTTGGAAGAGGACGAATGGATAGCTGCTGCCGCTGTTGTTGATCCCTTTCTGAACGCCAGGGCTATCCGCGACACACTGGACCTCGGTTACTGCTTCGACACTATCGGTAGCACATTGTGAGAGGCAGGACTCATGTACTGCGTTGCCGCTCAGAAGCCGCACCTGACAACGAAGCAGAGGAAAGAGCGACTGAACTTCGCCCGAGCGTTCGAGCAGTGGACTGCAGAGTAGTGGCGGGAGGTCGTCTTCACGAATGAGTCAGCGTTCTGCACACCCTGGGAAACCAACAGCAGCGTGTGTGGCGCCCATTTCACAGCAGGTATGACCTGTCATCTTTGCAGCTAAGTGAAGTTACGGGTTAAGTTCCCATAACTAGTCAGTGCTAAAAAAAGAGGGATTGTTTGCAACGCCTCGCAGTCTTAAGGATGCAGTGCATCCTCATTCCTCCCTTTACTGAATGTTTTGACATAGGTACAGCATCGAATACGAAGTGTTTCTTTTGCGCGCATCGCATATCGGCGAGTCAAATGTTGGATTTGGTATACTTTCAACCTTCAGCTTTATTTTCTTTCGGCAACAGAGTGAGGCGGCTTGGCGTTAAGTTTTGGACCCGACATACGGTAACGACTGCTCGCTCATATGTCCCTCCCCGGCCGCAGCCACAGCGTGTTCAGCAGCGACTGCTGCTCGGTCAGTGTTTGGGGCGCCACCAGTTGGGACAGCCTTGGCCCACCACTTTGTGGATCAAGGGCTCGTTCGCCGGGGCGAGGTCCTGTGAAGTCCTTGTCGAGAACTTCATTTCATACGTTGGGAACGGGCCGTTCCGGGATGGCTGCTACATGTTCCAGCACGACCGCAGCCCCGTGCCCGAAGCAAGCGCTGCGAGCACCCTTGTGGAGTACTGCGCCGTGAACAAGCCGCCGTGGTCGCCTAACGGGGCCAATCTTAACCCCATCGAGAGCATTTGGGCAATATTCAAGAAGACGCTTGCCTCACGGCGCCTGTGCTGTGGTACAGCGGATCAGCTCTGGCATGTCGTTAACGAAGAGTGAAAAGCGCTGCGCGGACGTCCGTAGCTAGTGGCGGCTCTCTATGATGACTCGATGCGCCAAGGCGAGTAGGCCAAATCATCGCGGTCGATGACAACTTTTCATCGCACTGAGGATCCTTTGAAGCCATCGAATGCCCCTCGATGCCAAAGCGAGTAGCCAAGTGACCGCAGTCGATGACAACTTTTCATCGCACTGAGGATCCTTTCAAGCCTTCGAATGCCATTTGTATCTGCTTCCGCGAGTAAACTTTCATGGCTTACTATGGTTTTTTTTCCGACTCGTCTTCCCAATCATCTCTTCCTGACGGTGCTTTTGTAAAGTTTCCTAACGGACTACGTATTGCAGTAGGTGATTAAAGCAGTTTTAAGAGACGCCGTTGATATAGATATTAGACCCTCTACCGGAGACAATGCTGGAAAAATAATCTCATCAGAGAAGGCACGCCCGCAATAAAACTCGGCTCCTCTAACTTATCGCGCCGGCGTGAAAGAGCGCCCGTCACCACAGCCGCCATCGCGGCTGCTTGCGTGACGTTGCCTAAAATCGAGCAGCGGTGGACGCAGGCGACATGCACCAATGTGAAAGATAAGGTGAATGTAAGCAAAAAAAAAATCGGAACGGCTTTTCGTTCTTTCTCAGTGCTGCCATAGAGAAAGAACTATGGTGCTGCTGTGTGATGTCCTGCGGCCGTCCGCTACTGCGCAACAGCGCGATGTGCTGGACTACCGACGATGCACGGTCCCCTTCGTCGCGACTGTCAGCAGCAGAGCAACCGAACGGTGCGCTAGAAATTTATCAAGCGTGAGAGCACTATGGTATGTGCCATCATTCAGGAAAGACCGTACCAAACTAAGGAAATTATAACTTATCAAGGTACTGGGGTATCGATCGGCAGCTACACTTCTGCTTTATATGCACTACGAGGTGGAAAGGTTATAGGCAAAGTCACTTGTTCCAAGGCTGACGTAGCGGAATCAGATGTCATTATTAATGTGATGAAATGGCGCCAATATGGTGATTGCTCATGGGGTATTACTTTATGAAGATGCTATTGTGTTTTTTATCCCGATGACCTTTTTTATCATTGTCTTTGTCTTTTAATAATTTTACAACCACGTGTATAACATTTTTCCGTTATAGGATACGTAGGTGGTTTAGCGCGACACACTTAGATCTAAACCTTTGCTTTCACGTGTGAATATTTGCTAAGTGGTTTAACGTGAGTAATGCTTGACAGAGGCCAGTCCCGTGCCAAAATAGCAAAGCTACTCCCTTTTTTTTCTACCCTGCCTTAAAAATGTCTACCTTTCATGCCACGAAAACACGACACACTTTCTTCGGGTTTGTAGTTTGTCTAAAGGCAGTTGCGTGCTGAGTTCTTTGTGTCTGCATTTACTCGTACCTTGTGGCAGTAGTCGCAGCACTCACATTGGTCCTTGTAGCTTCCGCAGTTGCAGTCAGCGACTGTGCACATTTCTGGGTCACACGTCACAGCGGCACAGTTGGAAGGTGACGTTACGGACACACTGTAAAACAAAAATGGCGTGAACGTTGCAGAAAAAAAATTATTGCATGTTTATAGCTAAACAAAAGAGGGGACATGTTTCTCTGCTCCACATTAGCACTTGGGGCCTCTCAGACTAAAGTGCACTTGGCCAAAATGAAAAAAAAAATTATCAATAAAAACTGTGAAAGACAGCGTTCGCGTCTTTGAAATCCGATGGAATTCTGTTCGGCCGCTGCTTCAGTATGCAGCCCAACGAAAAGTGAGAGAGATGTTTTAGGCAGACAGCTACTGTAGCCGAAATTGTCGCCGGGCAAGCGACTATTTAAGACGTCCATATCTATTGCTAATAGATGGATAGATAGATGGACAGACGCATAGAAGAATGGCTAGGTGGATGTATAGGTGGATGTATAGGTGGATGTATAGGTGGATGTATAGGTGGATGGATAGGTGGATGGACAGATGAATGGATATATGAATTGATAGATGGATAGACGGATAGATACTGTCGTTGTTTGAAAGATTTTCGTGGAATGGTCGGAGCCCCTTTAGTACAGGGCCTCACTGGCCTTCGCCGTCAGCTTGACCTGTCTTATAGAGGTCCGTTGCCCCGCCAGGTCTGAGCTGGCTGAGGAGCTCATTTTCGTGCCAGCGGCTGCTGTGTGGTCAAGTCCACTTGACCATCATTGACTTGCATTTGCAGGAATTTAGCTTACCGCAAGTACCGTCACACCGAGTCACCTCAAAGCTATCATTGAGCACTGGGATCGATTATCTCAGTTAACTTTACAGCTGTGCTGCGCGTCTCTCCTGAAAACTGCGATGGTGAGGAAAAGCATCGAAATCAAGACTGTCTTCATCTTGGCACTGCAAGGGAAACAGATGACATCCAATTACTTATTTTCGACCTTTATAAAACGTTTCGTGATGTTACGTTTGTTTCGGCGCGTTCAGAAAGGAATATCAGTGGCAACCTAGGCTAATAAATAAACTTTATGAAAATATGTTTGAATAGAGAACAACAACGTGTGAAAACATAATATATGATGCGGCTGCGTAGTGATTGTAGTACGCAATAGAAAAAGCCAGGAGTGAAAATAGAAAACTGTCAATTCTAGCTCGCATGGTGTCTTTCTGGACAGAAATATAGCCAGACATATACCGGTCATTTGTGTTTACTAGCCCTATATAGTGACAAGCACAACATTTGCAGAAGAGCGTAACCACTTTATTAAAAAAAATTCTTCATATTATAACGATTTCGAGATGAACTGTTCAGCTATGTACACTTCTCGCCTTTATAGGTTGCATCCGGGCGGAGAGGCGTTTTGGGGGAAGTGGGGGTGGGGGGGGCTTTTCTGTGCTCTGAATTTAAGGTTGCGGCAGAAATCCGCGCTCTAGGAGCGCGCATGCTGCAGGAATCCTCAAAGGAGCGTCCTGCTTGCTGAAGTCGAAATATATCGAACTGCTATGTCACCACATTCTATCCAGTGCACTACGGCCCGTACGAGCACGACTAAAGAAACCACGTAGAGATGAAAAAGGGATGTGTCGCGTGCTTTCTTTCCCGCCTTATATGTCAGTGTTTTTCAGCTGGGAATCCTTTTTCCGCTGAAACAACCTAACGCGCGTCGAGAATCTGTTTGCGAGGAGCAATACTCGGACATGTGACACTGAAAATGTAATTTATTAAGAACTGTCGCTTGCTATCTTACTCTCAATACATGATAAATTACAACCTGCAATCTGGTATGACAGTAACCAGCCGGTTGTGGCAGGAATTGGGTGGTACTATCTTCTGAAATAAAGTGTGAGGCTCTATCTACCTCCTTTGGCTTTTGAGGGCGATTAGTGCACAAAAGAACCTCGACCACGCGGCAAGCCGGGAAGAAGACTTAAAACCAGCGAGGGATTGCAACAGTGAAATCGGTTGTTATGATATTACGGACGAGCATGCAGACGCCGGCAGCTCGCAGTCGACGACACATACTGGATGCTGTCAATCCAGCACTTGCAAATCACCAGTAACAGCAGGAATGGCTTCTTCACCGCCATCTTTACAAAAAAAAATGCCACAGACTTCTATTTTCAGTGGAATATACGTGGCATGAAGTCTCGAATTGCAGAGACACTGCACAGCAGGTCATCGTCAGAACAAGAAACATGTCACAACAGACGCCTGCGCTAAAGGCATCCAAAGCGCTAGTTTGCTTCCTGCCGTCCACGGGCCTGGGAGGCAGACTGCAATATTGACATGTGTCGCTTCAATTTGGTTCACCGATTCCTGTTCATACATTCTTCTGGCTCGCTTCCTATCTTTTTACATTCTATTTTCCTCCGTGCAGGGTAGCAAACCATATTTTATCTGGTTAACCTCCCTGCCTTTCCCGTGTTTTCTTTTTGTATAGGTGAGATAGCCACTTTATTTCTTACGTTGGTGTGAAAATCTGACACCCAGGAGCGAGCAATATCAAGGCGCGTCCGTGTTTCGGCGCATTAAACAGAAGCTATAACGGCAAGTCCGAAAAATGTCTTGGTTGTCGCATTTGCGCAGCTGAAAAATCTGCTCTTTCTAGCTTGAAATTGAAAATAAATTCAAATGCTGTCTTTTAGAGCTGCATTACATATGAGCGAAAGGAAAGGCAAGGAGATCGAGTTGTCTTACGATAGCGACAACGAAAGAAAGCTTCTCTGGAGGCCACGACTAGATTGGAAACGCGCCTGCACGAAAGATGACTGACAGAACAGGCACACCTAACGTCTAGCATGCAGTGTCCATGTATAGGTTGCCAGATGCCACGTCTCGGGTAGGTTTCTCGCATGTAAGAAGAAAGTACGGCAGTTCTCACCGATAACCAGTTGGACAACTGCTGGTAAACAGCACTCTACCTACTATGTAGCTTAGCTGGAGATTGCAGAGCTGTAACTTGATTTTACGAAGTCAGCAGAGGTCATATAAGGCTGCTATTTGGGCCTGTTGATGTGCCGTTGGTACAGATTACGTATACCACGTTGCGGACAAGTACACAAGTGCGCGTATCCCTTGTCTCTTCCTCTTGTCCTTGTCCGTGACCTGCTACGTAATGTGTGCCATTGAATAGGGGTAGATCTTGCATTTGTATTGGCGGTGCCCAACTGAAGAAAACACGCACACAAGAACAAAAATGGAATAGACGAAATCCAGAGCTCGCGTCTTCTATTTCGTTCCCTTTCTTTGCGTGCTTCATTCAGTTTAGCGCTGCCGATACGAATACAGGCTCAAACAACCAACAAGCCAGCGTATCCATTTAATCAATGGTCGACCGATAGATGTTCCTAAAATTAAGGAACACCAGGCGTAGTGTTTCGGGAGATAAGAGGAAACTTTCTTTGAGAGAGGCCGGCCTGCGGTTAAAAGAATTTGGCGTTCTATTCTGCTGTAGTAAGAGGCAAGTAGCAGAGGAAGATAGGGGCACGTGAGGGATGACGACGGGGACAGCTAGTGTGTGAGTACGCTGCTGCGTGTTCGCTGCTATACTTTGTTTGCCCGTCATCAGTATTATGCTTTACCATCAGGCTCGAACATCGGGGTTCTTTTTCGGTGGCACGACGGGCACGCCTTATTGAGACCCATCGATTCGTGGAGTTTAACGTCCTGGAACAACACTGGCTCTATGAGAGACGTAGCATGAGGAGTAAAAACTTTATTCAGAGTGTCCGGTGATTTGGGCGAGTTGGGGCCATAAGCACCCAAGCCTAGGTGACCGCCTCGAGTCCTTGGACACTGGCGGCTTCCTCGGCGTGCTGGACGGCCCAGAGCAGATCGGCGAGGTTGTGGCTGAGCAGGGGCCGCCTCCCCAGGCGCCCCTCGGTTGCCATGTCTACCAGTGCCATGTCTACCTCGTTCGTCGGGGACCCCCACCGCTCGCTACCGGTGCATTCCCACAGCATGGGCTGCAGCATCGCTCTGGTTCCGCACACTTTGCACTCGTCAAAAGAAGGGTGGGGATAGCAGGGGCGAAGGATCGCCAGGTTCGGATGCGTGTGTGTCTGCAATTACCTCCAGGCAACCACCTCTTTCCTGCTTGGTTTGGCGGGTGGTGGTGGGTATTTGCATCTATTCAGCCTGTAGTGTTGCGTGATTTCTCTGAAAGTGACGTAGCATGAGGGCTTCTCTACGAGCGTGCTTTTGGACTTCTCAATCGAAATGCGGCCCCCGATGTCGGGAATCGACCAGGTGACCTCGAGCTCAGCTGCGGAACGCCGCAGCCAGGCGTGCACTACGAATGCTGTAAAAATAATTGTCGAACAAACGCGAGTTCCATCGACTGCTCTCGAACGTATGCGGCGAGGCACGTGTACAAGTAGGGCGCGTGCTCGAGCAGCGTGGCTCGATCGCGATAACAGTGCCAAAATTTGATCGCCGCTTTCTTACCGTTTGCGGCCTGCTTGACCTTCCTGGTACAAAGTTCGCCCAATTAACAGTTTGGTTCTCTCTGCCCGCTCGTTATAACCACCGTGTTCCTGCGTGGGCACGGTTAATGTTCCCGCATAGGGCCACGGGAGCCATATACAAGGATATCACAGGCACTGTCACCTCAACGTGACATCTGGTGGAGGTGGTTCTGGGTGTGCAAAGGATGCCAACTGGGAGTCATCGTCTTGAATATGTGTGATCGTGTTTTTATTGTGTTCGGTTGAAATATGCAGCGCCACGTCTCATCCGTGATCAAGAAGAAAGAAACTAGCACATACGCAACCGTTTACCCGGGATCCTTTATATTCCCTTCCTGAAAAAAATGTCTAGCAGCCACGAATCGAAGTTATCTTTTGGACACAGTATTTATTAATATATTTTTGAAGCAGTTGGTCTTATTTACAAGGACACTGAAGAGGAGGTTAACTTGAGCTTTAAAAGTAAATGACACTTCTAGAAATAGCAAAATAGAACCTCTCCTACCGTGAGAAAAATAAATCTTAAGTCAGAAAAGGCTGGTGGCGACGCCATTTTGGTGTTCTTGTATTTGGACGGCACCTGCTCCGGCCTAGGAAACTGCTTATTCAGGAAAGATGGAATACCCTGTGTTATAGAGCAACAAAGCACTGACCATTGCAAGCTTCGAGAACTTTTCCTACGCAAGAGCGGTATAGCTACTTCGACATTCATGACGACACTGTGGCGTACACCGGTGCCGGGATTCCAGCGCAAAATTAAAAGAACAAATCTAATAGAATTTTGACAAACATAAATTTCTCTCCGAGTAATCAACACGTTATCGCTAAACTAACGAATCTAAAGTTTCGAAACAATATTTTATCAGTCAAAATTGTTTTGGTGCATTTCTGAAGTGTAGCCTTGACACAACCGTGGTTGCAGAATAATGTCGAAGACACGGCGAGACGTGTACAACCCTGTTGGCCCTCTGAAACATCACAGAAACGAAGTTTGCGTTTACAGAGTCAATCTGATGCACCTCAGGCGCGCCGCAGCCGCCTAGCTGTTGGACTGGGCAGGCTATCCTCAGTTAGCCCTGCAGTGTCCCGTGCCGCCGTGCTCAAAGCTTCGCTCGGCGTCGTCCAGAATGCAGCGGTAGCCCTCCGTGCAGGTGTCCCGAAACAAGGCGGTGCATTCTTCGTTGGGGCACTGTTGTACAAAAAAAAAGGGGGGGGGATCGCAGCAAGTCAGGCCGCTAAGACAGGACAAACGATCATTGGGGCAAGAGCTGCACGTGATCGAAGAGACATACCCACGATAAGCACTACCAATAAGAGCATTGCATGTATCGAACATGTAGATGTGGCTTGGCTGTAATTAAACCCACAACGCCCAATGTATACATTTTTATAAGCTGAATTCAGCACTTCGAAATGGTAGTTGCTGTACTACTCAATCGATATTTGAAATAACGTTGCATTATATTTTATGGGAGGGGAAAGGGGGAAGCGTACTTTACGTGGTCAGAAATAAAGATGAAGAAGTTGTTTTGTTGGTCTTCGGTGTAGAACTATGTTCGCGTTTTGTGTGGTTACAATCATCGGCGGTGAACGCAGAGAGAAAAGATTGAGAGAGAGAAAAGAGTGTGAAGGTACGTTGTTTAGGCGTCAGCACACACATCATACGCACAGAGATGGGTAAACAAAAGTGTCCCTTAAATACAACAGCGAAGAAGCAGCTTGGGATCACATTAAAATCATTTACCCGAAATAGCACTGGCTGCACAATTTCTTCTAAGCACGCAGTTTGCGTACACAGTAAGTCCTTTAGCCTAAGAAAATGTATCTGCCCTACCGGCATTTTGCCGTCACTAGCCTTGAGAGAGGGAAAAGTCAGATGAAGAAAAGGCAGGGAGCGTAACGAGAGAGGAGTTCGGTTTTATACCCTGCACTTGTGGAAGGGCATATAAAGAGAAAGAAAAAGGTATCAAGACGACGAACGTCAATCAATCAATATATCAATCAATATATCAATCATATATCAATCAATCAATCAATCAATCAATCAATCAATCAATCAATCAATCAATCAATCAATCAATCAATCAATCAATCAATCAATCAATCAATCAATCAATCAATCAATCAATCAAAAGTTCCGTTTTTACAGAGAAACTGGGTTTGAT
This sequence comes from Dermacentor albipictus, assembly GCF_038994185.2. Lineage (NCBI taxonomy): Eukaryota > Metazoa > Arthropoda > Arachnida > Ixodida > Ixodidae > Dermacentor > Dermacentor albipictus. Next base: position 124,653,559 of record NC_091828.1, read on the forward strand.
GAGAAAGAAAGCAAGTCTTGAAGACCGCTTGGCCGCTGATCACGCCCTAATGGGCACGTATTGATCTCGGAGGTGCTTGGGTCGCAGAGGGCGTGGCAGAGGTGAAGCCACGCCATGATATGTTCAAGCGGTGGCCCTCATGTCGTTTCCATGGAATGGCGGGGGTGTCGCATATACGTCCATGTTTGTTCCCAAGTGTTCCAGGGCCCACTGTCGTCGCATGCGCAGCTGTCCGGGCACGTTCGTCCGGTGATGTACATGGCGTATTGCTGTCATGGCTGCCGTTGCATATTATGAACGTGCCTGTATATGTGCTACTCGCCATGTTGTCAATTGCATATTGCCTTTGTACCTATTCTCTGGTTTGAACGGGACCGTAATATGTAAATGTATATATATACATTTATATGCAGGGAAATGGATATATGCCTGGAATATCTGATGTGCTTAATATACTATACTGGCCACGTCGAGCTGTGTTCTTACAGCTTAATTGTCATGGTGGCCTTCAACGCTGTACTTTGTGCATGTTGTGTATGAATCTTGACGTATCAGTCTGCAATCTTGATGGACTTGCAGTAAAACACGTTGTGGGGCTCGTTGGTGCATAGCTTTCACAAGATGAAGCGCCAACAATGACAGCGCACAAAGAAGGAACAAAGACAGGAAGCGCCTTGTCCTGTCTTTGTTCCTTCTTAGCGTGCTGCCACTGTTGGCACTTCATCTTTTTAAAACTTCATGGAAGTATGGGAGAGACCTTTACTCTGCAGTGGGCGTAACCAGGCTGATGATGATGATGATGCTGTTAGCGACCCCCTGACCTCGTCGAGCTCTGTTCTTACAGCTTTCTTGCCAAGGTGGCCTTCAACGCTGTACTTTGTGCATGTTGGGAATAAATCTTGACGTATCGGTCTACATGCGTTGTGAACTTACCGAGTGGCAGTAGTCGCAGCAACCGCAGTAGCCCTTGTAGCTTCCGCAGCGACAATCCAACACCTCGCACGTCGACGGGTCACACGTTATGCCGGCGCACTGGGGCGGCGACGTCGCGGACACGCTGCAAGAAAGAACGTCACACGGGCGCCACGGTTCTGTGTGAAAAAGCTTTCGTTTGCTGCGGCCCCTCAATGTTTTTTTTTTGTGCTTTAGGATCTTTGAGTACACAGTTCTTTTGCGTAAATGCACTTGCATGTTACGGATCTAAAATGTTCAACATTATTAGCAAGATGAGAGTAAGGCCTTGAATAATGTTTAATTCCTTTGCTCTTCCCCCCTTTTTCTCGCGTGTTTCTTTGAAACAAGGTCAAATTGAGTTTGAACACATCCTGAAGGAAAACACGGATAATACGTTAAAGGGAAAATAGCTTGATCCGTCAAAATAAAGCGGGGAAGGAAAGAATAACTTTGCGTTTCGTACAGTCTTGAGCTAAAGTCTAGAGACCACAGATGCCGAGAAAAATTTTTTTGTTTATGCGCTGCCTACTGAAATCAAAGGGTAAAGCCTGCGCGTGTCTTCTCGACCAATGAAATGCGTTGAAGCTACTCCGCGTTGCACCGCACTACGCTAGAAGAAGTAGAAAAAAAATGAAGGATGCTTAAGCTTCGCCTTTGAGAGTGGAACGCAATAACATTTAAAGATCCCCGAGTGCTTCTCACGCTTCCCGGCAACTGCAGCTTATGTACCGGAAAACCCTGGCGGCGAACGCTGTGCATGAAAGCGAACTTTCTGGCTCTCTTTTTTTTTTATGGTGCGCAAGGAACCAAGGAGGCCGCGCCGCTAAGACAGACATCAAACGGTAGCTGGAAAACGCTGTCGCCCAAAAAGGAGCACGTGTTTGAGTCTCCGCGTTCCAGAATTATGTTTTCTCCTATATTCAAATTACAATCCTGCGCTATCATGTCAGGAGGTTGTGCGGAAGTAGTACCTCAGGATTTTTCTGACGCATTTTACTTTGAGAAATTAAATTAATGCAGTACCTTCCTTGCGCTGCATGGAGGACCTGCTTGTTTGGATATTCGTGGTTTGGTATGCATGGTGTGGACGCTTGACGTCGGACACCGACGTCGGATTTCTTGCGACATGGACTCCTTAACGCTGTTGCGTTAATATTCTTTTTGCGGATACCACGGCCTCCGAACTACCGCTACCAAGGTGTCTTTGATAACGTGCAATTCAGGACATAATGTAATTAAAGCTCAGCAGGAAGCGTACTTCGAAGGCAGCACTCTAAGTGTATCCTACACATCCTGCGGCGCTCCTGAAGAAAGTTAAATCACTTAAATATGAAACACGTGCCTTAGGGAGAGGAGCATAGCGCCTTACTCCTAATATTTTAGGGATATCACTTTCACTCGTTGAAGGAGGTGGTATTGGATTACAAGCTTGTGAGCCTTTCAGTTCAGTTGCTTCTTGCACTAGTTATCAGCCAGAAAAATGGCAGTGAGAGTTACAACGGACAGTTAATATGCCGAAACGTTAATACAGGCGATGGACTTGCTTGTTCGTCATGGTGCAATATCTGGTCCCGAGGCATAGATGACCGAGACAGGAGACGGATGCGGCAAAACGCGGTGTTGACGGATTGCAATGTGCTTGTGTCGCTAATCAACTTGCTCTTCTCAAGAATAGTGCTGCTACAAGCCGATGTGAAAACATAAGGTAAACGCACCGTGAAAGCCACCCGGAAATAGAAACTGGTGGCAAGGAATCAAATATAGATCTCATAACACGTTAAAACCATGTGTGAATAATTCGTTGTTCAAGTATGACTATCAGCAGCTGAAACTTGATGGGGTCCCCTGCGCTACTATTAATCGAGTTCCATGCCAGTTTTGCTTACTAACTGGAGCACACTTGCAGTTATGTTCCTCTTTAACCCATCCCGAGCAATATTAACAGTATAACGCTGGGGTATATCGCATCATGTTTCAGACGTTGATCTTTATATTAGAAGAACGACACGTTGCTGAGGCACTGTTTAATGTCCCATCGAGTGTTGGGCTGCTGAGCACGAGGTCGCGGGATCGAATCCCGGCCACGGCGGCAGCATTTCGATGGGGGCGAAATGCGAAAACACCCGTGTGCTTAGATTTAGGTGCACGTTAAAGAACCCCAGGTGGTCAAAATTTCCGGAGTCCTCCACTACGGCGTGCCTCATAATCAGAAAGTGGTTTTGGCACGTAAAACCCCAAATATTATTATTATAATGTCCCATCGAGTCAACTAATGCCAATTTTTATTTCCGGAAGGTTCTCTCACGACAAATTTATCTTATCATTGTAACTTCGACTTGATTCAAGACTATCACTGACAACTGTGAGTTGATTAGTTCAGTTTAGTGCGTGACTGCACTGGGCATCTCACCTGAGGACAGCGCTTGCGACGAGGAAAATGGAAATCAAGGCGATCTTCATATCAGCACTGCAGGAAAAGCAGACAACACTGATCGAACATTTTCGATGTTCTTTCCCCACTTTATTGCAATACTGCTTTAAGGCGGGACCATGAACAAAAGTTTATCCGTCGCCTTGCCTGATGAACCAACGCTGTCGTATGGCATATTCAAATAAGTTAAAACAACAACAAGAAAAACACAATGTATCACTTACATTTCTCGTGAAGATTATAGTACGTGATGTGTATGAATAAGATACGCAATAGAAAACTGCTACTTTTAGCTTGCGCGATTTCTTTATGTATCCAAAAGTATACCAATATCTAATCAAATCTCTACGCTTCAACACGTGCTGCACAAGCACGCTCAACATTCTTTTTTTTTTTCGAAGCACGTGCTCGATATAATGACGCTTCGCACGCGAACAGTAAGCTAGTGCACATTCGACCTGACGTGAACACCATAATATAAACTGAGCCAGAGAAGCGATCATTTTCTTTTATTTTTGTTCTCTGAATTCGACGTCACTCCGAGTTGAAGTCCTTACTCACGGATACAGATGATTGAACGCATGCTCAAAGGAACTTTGTACACGCCCGGACGAAAAATACCAAAATGCAATTTCGGGGAACTGTAGCCAGAAACAGAATGCCCATGCGAGTACTTGAAGAAACCGCACAGAGGTTGCAATATGTTGAAACGACGTTACACGCATCAAGAATGTGTCGACGAGACGTAAATGCCGTTGACGACTGTAAATGTCATGTTGAAAAACTGCCGCTTAACACTTCATTCTCAGCATGGCCTAAGTTATGATTGCGAGTCTTATTCGACGAACAGCATCTTAAGCACAAAGTTGAACACACGACTCGAGCGCTTCGTCCTTGTCGGCTTCCGCGCTGTTCGTCCGATATGAGCATCCAGCACCTAGCCCAAGTATCCCTGCAACTGTAACCATAAAAATTTGGAATACATCTCACCTCACTTCTCTCTCGCGAAGCTGAAAGAAATCTGGTATTCCTCGCTGGATGTCCAGAAAGGCTTCAAACGACACCGACTTTGAGAGCTGCCCTTATATACGGGACGAAAAGGAAGTCAGGTCGCCGCATCTCGCTATGCAGCAACAACGAAAGAAGGCTTTATCAGCTAAAGACATAAACACGCCCGCACGAACAAAAAAGCAAAATACTGATAGAAATATGGCGCACGTTTCGTCCAGTGTGCATGGTCTGTGTGTGGTTGACCGGACTCTACGGCGTCTCGGGTTGCTTGCCGACTATGCGAGAAGGAACTCCGGCAGTTCTTGGCGGTATACGTGGTAAACGGTACCTGAAGTACCTGAAGAAACCACGCAGAGGTTGCAATATGACGAAACAACGTTACTCGCGTCAAGAATGTGTTGACGAGACGTAAATGTTATGTTGAAGAACTGCCGCTTAACACTTCATTCTCAGCATAGCCTAAATTATAATTGCGAGTCTTATTCGACGAACAGCAACATAAGCACGAAGTTGAACACACGACTCGAGCGCTTCATGCTTGTCTGCTTCGACGCTCTTCGTCCGATAGAGAGAGAGAGATAGACAACTTCATGTAGTCGCCTGCAGAACGACACCATGATTAAATGGCGCCGTGACGCGGGCGCTGACGTCTTCTCAGCGGGTGGTCTCTACTCAATTCCAGCGCGTGTGACTCCCGCGGTCGCTCGCCCTGAGGGGCAACGTGCCGTCGGTTTCGCTCGGCCTTTGTCTTTCAAGAGCCGCTGAGACCTGCTGGACGGCCCAGGTTTGGCTTTCGTGGTCGTAGCATTCCGCTCTTCGTCTCATCTGAGCATCCAGTAGCTAGCCAATGTATCCCTGCAACTGCGACTATAAAAATTTGGAATATATCTCACCTCGCTTCTCTCTCACGTAGCTGAAAAAAATCTGGTATTTATCGCTGGATATCCAGGAAAGCTTCAAACGACACCAACTTTGAGAGCTGCCCTTATACACGGGACAACAAGGAAGTTAGGTCACCGTCTCTCACTGTGCAACAACAACGAAAGAAAGCTTGTTCAGCTAAAGACAGAAACACGTCCGCACGAACAAAAAAGCAAAATGCTGAGAAAAATGACCCACGTTTCGTCCATCATGCATGGTCCGTGTGTGGTTTATCGCACTCGGCGGCGTATCGGTTTGCTTGCTGACTATGCGAGAAGGAACTCCGGCAGTTCTTGGCGGTATACGTGGTAAACGGTATGCAGCGGCCTACTGCGGTAAAATACAGCTTTACATACATAATGCACCTATGTTCTACACGACAGGTAATGTAAGCTAACTAAACGTGGTCCCGACGACAGCCACTATCGTCCTAATTGGGATGCCGTTATCGTTGTCACGTCATCCTCGGACCACCTACAATAAGCCTCAGATTAAGAAGAAGCTTCCGATGTTTTGTAGTCAGAAGTCTGACTACAGAACATCGTTAGTCTTAGAATTGTATCTTGCAGTTTGTTTCCTTAATTTTTTCATTGAAGCGCTTGGCTAACGTTAGCTCGGACACACAGTACGCTGACTCCAGTCATTTTAGAGCGCAGCTCTTATAGACACGCCTTCCTGCGTTTCGCGTGGGTGTCCTCGCCGTAACCTAGCGATGTAACCGATGCATTCCCGCATTGTGGTGATGCGAATAAATTGCAACTTCAACCTCAACTTCAACTTCAAGCGAACACAATGTTTAGTTGGCTTGTATTACCAATCGTGTAGAACGTAGGCGCGTTATGTATGTGACGCTGCATTTTACCGCAGTAGGCCTCTGCATACCGTTTACCCCGTATACCGCCAAGAACTGCCGCAATTCCTTCTTGCATAGTCGGCAAGCAAACCGAGACGCCGCAGAGTGCGGCAAACCACACTCAGACCATGCACACTGGACGGCACGTGGGTCATTTTTATCAGCATTTTGCTTTTTTGTTCGTGCGGACATGTTCCTGTCTTTAGCTGAACAAGCTTTCTTTCGTTGCTGTTGCATAGTGAGAGACGGCGACCTAACTTCCTTGTTGTCCCGTATATAAGGGCAGCTCTCAAAGGTGGTGTCGTTTGAAGCTTTCCTGGATATCCAGCGATAAATACCAGATTTTTTTCAGCTACGTGAGAGAGAAGCGAGGTGAGATGTATTCCAAATTTTTATAGTCACATTTGCAAGGATACGTGGGCTAGGTACTGGATGCTCATATCGGACGAACAGCGTGGAAGCAGACAAGCACGAAGCGCTCGAGTCGTGTGTTCAACTTCGTGCTTATGTTGCTGTTCGTCGAATAAGACCCGCAATTAAAATTTAGGCTATGCTGAGAATGAAGTGTTAAGCGGCAGTTCCTCAACATAACATTTACGTCTCGTCAACACATTCTTGATGCGAGTAACGTTGTTTCGTCATATTGCAACCTCCGCGTGGTTTCTTCAGGTACTCGCTTGGGCATTCTGTTTCCTGACAGAGTCCCCGAAATTGCATTTTGGTATTTTTCGTCCGCCCATGTACAAAGTTTCTTTGAGCATGCGTTCAATCATGTGTATCCGTGAGTAAGGACTACAACTCAGAGTGACGTTGAATTCAGAGAATTCAGAGAACGTCAGGTGGAATGTGCACTAGCTAACTGTTGGCGTGCGGACGTCATGATATCGAGCAGGTGCTTCGAAAAAAAAAGAAAATAAATGTCGTGTGTGCTTGTGCAGCAAGTGTAGAAGCGTAGAGATTTGATTAGATATGGGTATACATTTGGATATAGAAAGAAATCGCACTAGCTAAAAGTAGCAGTTTTCTATTGTGTATCTTATTCATACACATCACGTACGATAATCTTCACGAGAGATGCAAATGATGCATCGTGTTTTTGTTGTTGTTGTTTTAACTTATTTGAATATGCCATACGACAGCGTTGGTTCATCAGGCAAGGCGACGGACAAACTTTTGTTCATGGTCCCGCCTTAAAGCAGTATTGCCAAAAAGGTGGGGAAAGAACATTGTAAATGTTGGATCAGTGTTGTCTGTTTTTCCTGCAGTGCTGATATGAAGATCACCTTGATTTCCATTTTCCTCGTCGCAAGCGCTGTTCTCAGGTGAGACGCCAAGTACAGCCACGCACTCAACTGAACTAATCAACCCACAGATCTCAATGATAGTCTTGAATCAAGTCGATGTGACAATGACAAGATAAACCTCCCGTGAGGAAACCTTGCGGAAATAAAAATCGGCACTAGTTGACTCGATCTGACGTTAAACAATGCCTCAGCAACGTGTTGTTCTTCAAACATGAAGATCAACGGCTGAAACATGATGCAATATACCCCAGCGTTATACTCTTAATATTGTTCGACATTTGTTAAAGAGGTGTTCCAGTTACTCAGCAAAACTTGCATGGAACGCGATTAATAGTCACGCTGGGTTACCGCATCAAATTTCAGCCACTGATAGTCATACTTGAACAACGCATTATTGAGGCATGGTTTTAACGTGTGATCAAGTCTATACTTGACTGCTTGTAGCCGGTTTCTATTTCCGGATGACTTTCAAGGTACGTTAATCTCATGTTTTTTACATCGGCTTGTAGCAGCACTATTCTTGAGAAGAGCGAGTTGACTAGCGACACAAGCACCTTGCAACTCAACACCTTGCTTTGCCACTTTAGTCTCCGGTCTCTGTCATATAGGCCTCGTGGGATATCGCATCATGGCGAAACAGCAAGTCAAGCGCAATGTGTTAAAGTTTCGGCATATTAACTGTTCGTTCGAACTCTCGTTGTCATTTTTCTGGCTGATAACTGGTGCAAGAAGTAACTGAACTGAAAGGCTCACAAGCTTGTAATCCAATACCACCTCCTTCAACGAGTGAAAGTGACATCCCCAGAACATTAAGAGTAAGGCGCTATGTTCCTCTCTCTTAGGCATGTGTTTCACATTTAAGTGATTTCACTTTCTTCAGGAGCGCCGCAGGATGTGTAGGATGCACTTAGAGTACTGCCTTCGAAGTACGCTTCCTGCTGAGTTTTAATTACACTATGCCCTGAATTGCACGTTATCAAACAGACCTTGGAGCAGTAGTTCAGAGGCCATGGTGTAAGCAAAAAGGATATTAATCCGACAGCGTTAAGGGGCCCGTGTCGCTGAAAATCTGGCGGCGAGCGTCGACCGTCGTTTCCGGAATAATGATTCCGAACCAAGCATATCCAAACATGCAGGCCCTCCGTGCAGCGCAAGGAAGTTACTGCAGTAATTGAATTTCTCGAAGTCAAATGCGTCAGAAACATGTTAACGTACTACTTCCGCACAATGTACCGACATGATAACGCGGGATTGTAATTTGAATATACGAGAGAGAGAGAGAGAGAAAGGCAAAGGAAAGACAGGGAGGTTAACCAGAGATTATCTCCGGTTGGCTACCCTGTACTGGGGGAGGGGAAAGGGGAAGCGATAGGTGAGAGGGAGAAGGATTAAATAAAAAGAAAGAAACTACACACACACGCACGTACACACAAACTGTTTCTGTGGGCACTGTCACGCAGCCCACAAAGGCGTTCCTACTGTGATGCAGTGCACCGTACAATCCTGAGTCACACAGTGAAGTCACAATCTGTCAGAAAGTCCAGTGTCTTTTAAATACCGCAGCAGCGCCTTCATAGCCGATCGCGCTGATGTTCGCGTAGGCCAGTGTCCAAGGATCTTGTTTTATGACAGTGGGCGCTTGTCCAGTTTGTCTAGGGTGGCTGAGAGGACTGCTCTTTGCGGGTTGAAACGAGAGCACTCACAAAGAAGGTGCGCGATTGTTTCATTGCACCCGCAGAAGTCACAAAGTGGGTTGTCGGACATTCCGATAAGAAAGGAGTACGCATTTGAAAATGCTACTCCAAGCCATAGACGAACTAGAAGGGTACAGTCGCGTCGTGGAAGCTCGGGCGGAATACGGAGTTGTAAAGTAAGGTCCAGGGTATGAAGTCGTGCACTTGTGAAATCGGAATATACGAGAAAGCTTAATTCTGGTACGCGGAGACTCAAACACAAACCCCTTTTTTTACGCGATAGCGTTTTCCAGCTGCCGTTTGATGTCTGTCTTGGCAGCGCGGCCTCCTCGGTTCCTTGCACACCATCAAAAAAAGAAAAAAACCTAAGTAAGAAGGACCACATAGCTCGCCTTCGTGCGCAGCGTTCACCGCCATGGTTTTCCGGTAAACGTTACGGTTCCATAAGCTGAAGTTGTTGGGAAGCGTGAGAAGCGCTCGGGGATCTTTGAATGCTATCGCGTTCCACTCTTAAAGGCGAAGCTTAAGCGTCCTCCATTTTTTTTCTCTTTCTTCTAGCATAGCGCGGTGAAACGCCGAGTTGTTTCGACGCATTTCATTGGTCGAGAAGGCACGCGCAGGCTTTGCCTTTTGATTTTAGCAGGAAGCGCATAAAAAGAAATTATTTTCCCGGCATCTGTGGTTTCTAGACTTTCGGTCGCGACTGCAGCAAACGCAAAGTTATTCTCTCCTTCCCCGCTTTATTTTCGCAGATCAAAGCGATCTTCCCCTTAACGTATTATCCGTGTTTTCCTTCAATATGTGTTCAAACTCAATTTGACCTTGTTTCAAAGAAACACGCGAGAAAAAGGGGGGAAGAGCAAAGGAATTAAACATTATTCAAGGCCTTACTCTCATCTTGCTAATAATGGTAAAGGTTTCTAATCCGTAACGTGCAAATACCTTTACGCAAAGGAATTGTGCACTCAACGATCCTAAAGAAGGAAACCGTAAGGGGCACCAGCAAGCGAAAGCTTTTTCAGACTGGACCGTGGCGACCATGTGACGTTCTTTCTTGCAGCGTGTCTTCGACGTCGGTGCTACGGTGTGCCGACGCATCGTGTGACTGGTCGACGTGCGAGGTGCAGAATTGTCGCTGCGGAAGCTACAGGAGCTACTGCGGTTGCTGCGAATCCTGCCACTCGGTATGTCCATGGAGAATGTAGACCGATACGCCAAGATTTATTCACAACATGCACAAAGTACAGCGTTGAAGGCCACCTTGGCAGGAAAGCTGTAAGAACAGAGCTCGACGAGGCCAGGGGGTCGCTAGCAGCAGTTCGCCGAAAATAGAACGATAAGTGCAGTGAAGTGTTAGCTTCGCTTCGTATATTAAGCACATCAGATATTCCTGGCATATATCCACTTCCTTGCATATAAATCTATCTACATACATTTACATATTACGGTCGCGTTCAAACAGTTGAGCATAGGCATAAAGGCGATAGGTAATTGACCACATCGCGAGTAGCAGAGGTACAGGCACGTTCATAAAATGTGACGGCAGCTATGACAGCAATACACCATGTACAACATCACCGGACAAAAGCGCCCAGACAGCCGCGCATGCGACGACAGCGAAGCCAGCACCACACAGTGCGCTTCGGAACACTTCGAAGCAAGCATTGACGTATGCGCTACCCCCACGCTATCCTATCGGAACGACATGAAGGCCACCGCTTGAACATATCATGGCGTGGCTTCAACTCTGCCACGTCCGCAGCGACGTAAGCACCCCCCGAGATCAATACCTCTCCATTAGGGCGTGATCAGCGGTCAAGTGGTCTTCAAGATTTGCTTTCTTTCTCATCAAACCCAGTTTCTCTTTGTAAAGAACTGAACTTTGATTGATTGATTGATTGATTGATTGATAGTTTATTGATAGGTCAGTGATAGGTGATTGATTGATTGATTGATTGATTGATTGATTTTCGTCGTCTCGATAGCCTTTCATTACTCTTTAATGCCCTTTCACAAGCGCAGGGTAGAAAACCGAACTCCTCTCTCGTTACCCTTCCTGCCTTTACTTCCTCTCACTTTTCCCTCTCTCAAGGCTAGTGACGGCAAAATGCCGGTAGGGCAGATGCATTTTCTTAGGCTAAAGGACTTACTTTGTATGCAGTCTGCGTGCTTAGAAGGAATTGTGCAGCCAGTGCTATCTTGGGTAAATGATATTAACGTAATCCCAAGCTGCTTCTTCGCTGTTGTACTTAAAGGACACTTTTTTTACCCATCTCTGTGTGTGCGATGTGCGTGCTGACGCCGAGAAAGCTCTCCTTCGCAGTCTTTTCTTTTTTTAACCTTTTCTCTCTGCGTTCACCGCCGATGATTGCAACCTAACAAGGCGCGAACACCATTCTACACCACAAACCAATAAATCATCTTGTTCATCTTTATTTCTGGCCACGTAAAGTACATTTTGCTCCCCCCCCCCCAAGAAAATATAATGGAATGTTATTTGAGATATAAATTGAGTAGTACAGCAACTAGCATTTCGAAGTGCCGAATTCAGCTTATAAAACATGATACATTGGGCGTTGTAGATTTAATCTCAAACAACGTCACATCTACATATTCGATACAGGCAGGGCTCTTACTGGCAGCGCTTATCGTGTGTATACGGCTCTTGATCACGTGCACCGCTTGCTCCAATGATTTTTTGTCCTGAACTGCCGACCTGACTTGCTGCGACCGCCATTTTGTTTTTGTCCAACAGTGCCCCAACGAAGAATGCACCGACCTGTACGAGGACACCTGTTCGGGGGGCTACCACTGCGTCAGGGACAGCAGCTGGCGAAGCATTCAGATCAGCGGCAGGGGACGTTGCAGGATTAACCGAGGAAGAACTGTTACCAACTGCTAGGCGGTTATGGCGCGCTTGAGATGAATCAGACTGACTCTGTAAACGCAAACTTTGTTTCTGGGACATTTCCGGGGGTCAAAACGGTAATATGCGTCTCGTTGTATCTTCGACACCATTCTTGCAACAATGTTTGTGTTAAAGAGACAGTCCAGAGAGGCACCAAAAAGAATTTTGACTTATAAAATAGTGTTCCAGAATTTTAGATTCGTTATTGTAATGGCAATGTGTTGGTTACCAGAAGAGAAATTTATGATTGTCAAAATTCCATTTGATCTTCATTTTAATTTTTCGCCGGAATCCCGCCACCGGTACAAGCCACAGTGACCTATTCAATTTCGAAGTAGCTATACCGTTTTTGAGTAGGAAAAGTTATGTAAACTTGAAAGGTTCAGTGTTTTGTTGCTCTATAATACAGTGTATTCCATCTTTTCCGAATAAATAGTTTGCTATAGGCCGGAGCAGGTGCCGTCAAAATCAAATCAGGCTTTATTTCAAATACATTTGTTGACAGATATTGTTTGCTGGTCAATCTAAGCACATCGTGCTTGTTAGAACACCAAGCAGCAGGTGGTACAGCTTTCAATAGAGATATGAAGCATACAATTACCGTTCATAATTATACAACTTCAAAGTAAAACATTCTAACACACAAAGAATAAATACTACGTTTTCCAGTCACGTAAGAATCCCAATAAGAAATCACATATTACAATAAACAGTCGAATACCACTTCCTCACATTTTTCATCATTTTACCTTTTGAATTGATATCATACAGTGTTGCATCAAGTTCATTAAAGATATCAGGGACATAATACTTTCTTGTTTTCTTTACATAGTTTGTTAACACCCTTGGCTTAAAATACCTTTCTGTTTTTCGTAACGCAACATCTTTTTTTACCAATACTTTAAAAGAATTTACATAGAAAATACATGACGTCGCGGCGAGTTGGTGCGACAACTTCAATGTGGCGTCGACACCCGCCTCTCGTTTTCGCGTCTTTTCTGACTTAACAAGATTTCTTTCACACGGTAGGTGAGGCTTTATGTTGCCATTTGTAAAAGTGTAATTTACTCTGAAAGCTCAAGTCGCCTCCTCTTCAGTCTCCATGTAAACAAGTTGACTGGTTGCCTAAGCGAATTGACAACCATTCCCCTCTGTGAAGATGGAATGGCAGCGAAAGCTGACGTCAGTCAAAGCTCTCAAACGAAACAGGTCGGCCCGGCATTGCACTACCTTCGGGATGGACCCACCTATGAGGAGGGAGGTCTTGACGCCTGCTCACCTTCGCCCAGGTTCGGCTCGGTGTTGCACTACCTTCGAGATCGGTCCACGTATGGAAAGTCCTTAACGCCTGCTTCAGCTTTGCCGCGGGTCGGCCCGGCATTGCACTACCTTCGGAATCGGCCCGCGTATGAAATTCAAGGGCGCGTTACAGGTTCCCGGGCCCACAGGAGCATGGGCCATTGAGCTTGGGCCCTTTCTGCACTATCACCAAGAATCGGCCGACATGATGATTTTTTCTGTTGAGGGACGCCGAAAAAAAAAAAACTATGGAAGGTTAGTCATATACAGCTTTCGCTGTAAAATAAATAAATACTTCGTCCAAAAGATGACTTCGCTTCGTTGCTGCTAGACATCTTTCAGGTCTGGTATGACGGCTGCCAGGTAAACGGTTGCGTGTATGCTAGCATATTCTTGATCACGGATGAGACGCTGCGCGGCATATGACAACCGAACACAACGCAAACACGATCACACCTATTCAAGACACCCAGAACCTCCCAAACCCAGAACCTCCTAGAATCTCCACCGAACCCAGAAGCTCCACCAAATGTCACGTTGAGCTGACAGTGCCTGTAATGTCCCTGTGTATGGCTCCCGTGGCCCCTTGCGGGAACATTAACAGAACCCACGCAGCAACACGGTGGATATGACGAACGGGAAGAAAGAACCAGACTGTTCATTGGGCGAACTTTGTGCCAGTAAAGTCAAGCAACGCACAAATGACAAGAAAGGTGATCGAATGACGCTGCTTCAGCCTGCGCCCTACTTGTGTACCTGCCTCGTCGTACTTTCAAGAGCGGTCAGTGGAGCTCGCGTTTACTCGAGAATTATTTTTTATGGCATTCGTAGTCCACACCTGGATATGGCGTTCCGCAGCCGAGCGCGAGGTCGCGAGCTCGATTCCCTACGTCGACGGCCCCATTCCGATTAAGACGAAGTCCAAGAACACGCTCGTGCGGTCTGCGTGCGCGTTAAAAGAAACGCCAGGGGGTTAAAATTAGTCCGGAACCCTCCTGCTACGATGTCTCTTTACATGCACTTTTCACCCCGTGCAGGGTAGCAAACCGTACTTTACCTGGTTAACCTCCCTGCCTTTCCCATCTTTTTCATTCTCTATAGGTGAGGTAGCCACTTCATTTCTTACGTTGGTGCGAAAATCTGACACTAAGGAACGAGCAATATCAAAGGCGCGTCCGTGTTTCGGTGCGTTAAGCAGAAGCTATAACTGCAAGTGCGACAAATTTGTCGAAAGTTCGAAAAATGTCTTGTTTGTCGTACTTCGCGCAGCTGAAAAAATCTGCTCTTTTTATGTGTCGTGACCGTCGTGCCGTCGAAAAAAATCGCGATGTTCAAGCAAGATGTTAAAGCCTGATGTTGACAGGCTAGTTGACAGGCGAGATGTTAAAGCGAGATGTTGACAGGCTAGTAACTGAAGCAAACAAAGTATAACAACGAACAAGTGGCAACGTACTCACACACTAGCTATCCCCGTCGTCACCCCTCACGTGCCCCTCTCTTCCTCTGCCACTTGCCTCTTTTAGCAGAGCAGAGTGCCAAATTACTTTAACCGCAGGCCGGCCTTTCTCAAATAAAGTTTCCTCTTCCCAAACACGGCGCCTGGTGTTCCTTAATTTTAGGAGCAACTATCGGTCGACCACTGACGAAATAGATAGGCTGGCTTGCTGGTTGTTTGAGCCTGCATTCGTATTGGCAGCGCTAAAGTGAATGAAGCATGCCAAGAAAGGAAACGAAATAGAAGGCACGAGCTCTGGATCTCGTCTATTCCATTTATGTCATTGCGTGCGTGATTTCTTTAGTTTGGCCCCTCCAATATATATGCAGGCTCCACCCAAAGTCAATGGTATACAGATTACCTGGCACGTCACGAACGAGGACACGAGGAAGAGACAAGCGATACACACACTTCCTTGTGTCCTTGTACATTATGTGACGTACGTAATCGGTGCCAATGGTATGTCAATAGGCCCAAATAGCAGCTTTATAGTCGATATCTGTCGACTTTGTAAAATAAATTACAGCTCTGCAATCTTCAGCTAAGCTCCGTAGTAAGTAGACTGCTGTTTACCAGCAGTTGTCCTTCAACTGGTTGTCGGTGACAACTGCTGTAGTTTCTTGCGAGAAACCGACCGTAGACGTGGCATCTGGCAACCCGCACACGGACCTTGCATTGAACAGACGTTAGATGCGTCTGTTCTGTCAGTTACATTTCGTGCGAGCGCGTTTTTAATTTAGTCCTGGCCCCTAGAGAAGCCGTCTTTCGCTGTCACTATCGTAAGGGAGCTCGTACTCTTTGTTTTTCCTTTCGCTCATATATAAGACAGTTCTAAAATATATTACTTGAACGTCTTTTGAATTTAAAGCTAGAAAGAGCAGATTTTCCAGCTGCGCGAATTAGGTGCGACAAACAAGACATTTTTTGGACTTGCGACAAATTTTTCGGACTTGCAGTTATAGCTTCTTCTTAACGCACCCAAACACGGACGTGCCTTGATGTTGCTCGCTCCTTGGTGTCAGATTTTCACACTAACGTAAGAAATAAAGGGGCTATCTCACCTATAGAGAAAGAGAAACATGCGTAAGGCAGGGAGGTTAACTAGATAAAGTAGGTTTACTACCCAGCACGGGGAAAAGGGGAATGTAAAGAGATAGGAAACGGGAAAGAAGAATCGCTGAACGGAAATCGGTGAAACAAAATTGAAGCGACACACGTTAATATTGCACTCTGTCTCCCAGGCCCATGGACGGCAGGAAGCAAGCTAGCGCTCTGGCTGCCTTTAGTGCAGGCGTCTGTTGTGATATGTTTCTTGTTCTTGTTCTGACGGTGACCTGCTGTGCAGTGTCTCTGCTATTCGGGACTTCATGCCACGGATATTCCACTGAAAAGTGGAAGTCTCTTCGGCATCTCTTCGTAAAGACGGCGGTGAAGAAGCCATTCCTGCTGCTACTGGAGGTTTGCTAGTACTGGATTGACAGCATCCAGTACTTGTAGTGAGCTGCGAGCTGCCGGCGTCTGCATGCTCGTCAGTAATATCATTAACAAGCGATTTCAGTGTAGCAGTCACTCGCTGGTCTTAGTCTTCCTCCCGGCCTGCCGCAACTGCAGGTGGTAGGGGCTCCTTTGTGCGCTAATCGCCCTCTAAAGCCAATGGAGGTAGAGAGAGCCTCACACTTTATTTCAGAAGATAGTACCGCCAAATTCCTGCCATAACCGGCTGGTTACTGTCATAACAGTTTGCAGTTTGTAATTTATCATGTATTGAGAGCAACATAGCAAGCGACAGTTCTTGATAAATGACATTTTCAGTGTCACGTGTCCGAGTATTGCTCCTCGCAAATAAATTCTCGACTCGCGTTAGGTTGTTTTAGTGGAAAAAGGATTTCCAGCAGAAAAACACTGACATATAAGGCGGGAAAGAAAGCACGCGACACACCACTTTTTCATCTCTACGTGGTTTCTTTATCCGTGCTCGTATGGGCCCTAGGGCACTGACTAGAATGTGGTGACATAGTAGTTCGATATATTTGGACTTCAGCAAGCAGGGCGCTTTTTGAGAATGTCTTCAGCACGGGGGGGGGGGGGGGGTGCGCTCATAAAGCGCGTATTGGTGCCCCAACCTTAAATTCAGAGCATAAAAAAAAACGAAACGCCTCTCCGCCCAGATGCAGCTAATACTGGCGAAACGTGTACGTCTTTCAGCATGTCCCACGAATATTTTTTTTTTGTTTAACTGCTGGGCGAAATTTAGCTGGGACACCATATATATATCACCGAGCGCCGGAATGATTTAGCGAAAACAGAAGTAACGTCTGCTTTTCTCCGGATAAACAAACGTGATGTAGCTTCTATCGAAGATCCTTTCAAGTGGTTCAGGGAAGAAAGACTGAAACCGTCAACGTTTCACGTTCGGTCTCCGCTATCTCGGGTGCAGGGTCTGTGGCGTCTAGTCCAGGTTGCTTTGCACGCAGCAGCGAACTGCAGCAGTTTTCACAGAGGGCCCGCTGGAGGTCACCTGATAAGGAATCGGCCTGCGCTGAGAAGTACCGCACTCCGTGGCGTCGTTTTCCTGCAGGGAGGAAGTTTTTAAAGCAGTAACAGTTTCGCCCGAGAGGCGAAGCATCGATTGCGGCAGCAAATTAGTAGACAGCTATACGAAGTAAGGGTAGTAGTTTTATCGGCCGTATAAGCTGGTAAACATACGGTTACTGACTAAATTAGCAAGCATAGTGACACGCGCGCACAACCGAACACGAACGCACCTCATTGCATGATCACGCGAAATCGCTGTCAAAACGCCGGAGTGAGAAAGTGCGGCAGCAGGAGCGAGCGCATTGACCTTCGCGCTGCCTCTCGCTTCAACGCGAACTGAGCGGCGAGAACACAGCGCCCACGAAGCACTCGGCGTACTCTGTCCAATGCATCGTAGATCGCTTTCAAGATAGGGCGCGCGTGGCCGCTCAATAAGAAGCCAACGCCGGAGTAGAACACCCCCACCCCCTCTCTCACCTCGTTGCCTTGCGCGCGACGGAAGACGGTGCGTTTCCTCCCCGCTTTCCTGCCTTGCGCGTGCGACCATCGTCGGCGCACCCTTGCACCCGTTCACTCGCACATTCAGCACATGGCGTGCAGCGGCGATGTTACCGCCCTTGGACTTTACACGGAAGATCTGAATGGAATGTACCGCGCTTTAGGCACGCTCGGCTATATTCCCTGGATCCTAGCTATCCTATCTTACCCGCCGTGGTTGCTTAGTGGTTGTGGTGTCGGGCTGTTGAGGACGAGGTCGCGGGGCCGAATCCCGGCCACGGCGGCCGCATTACGATGTGGGCGAAATGCGAAAACACCTGTGTACTTACGTAGATTTAGGTGCACGTTAAGGAACCCCAGGTAGTCCATATTATTCCGGAGTCCCCAACTATGGCGTGCCTCATAATCAGATGGTGGTTTTATCACGTAAAACCCCATAACTTATCATACGATCCTACCTTCTGTTTTCATCAAAGCTGTTCAGAAAAGACCCTTTTGTGTAGGCTATGGTTGGTTGAATATTGGCTACCCATTCTGCCTAGGGATGGCAGAGACTGCAGCTTATGACCGCTGCGGTGATGAACAAACAATATCTGATATTCTGGGCCAGTGTCAATTGTTCAATAACGATAACTTTCCATCGTGTTCAACCTGTTGGACGACCGACCTCTGTCAAAAGAAAAAAGAATTACACAGCATCAACGGGACTTATTCTAATATCAGTAGGCCATATAAGCGTTAATATAGTTCTTGCGATCAACCGGCTTATGTAAATGCCGACAATGGAAAGGTCCTTCATGGCTTTTTCTCTCGTTTTTTTTTTCTTCTTATATATATATATCTCCGTATATCTTCTTTCCAACCACTATATACCCAAATTCAGTGCAGCGTAGCAAACCGAAAACTATCGTCTTGATGAGAAACTCTCAACCCAAAACTGCCATAAAGCGCTTCTTTCACTCAAAAAAAAAAAAAGCATTTGTGTTGGCGGAATAAGGACGGTGACGTTGTTGGGAGAATCGTGGTTAGAGGCGGGGGTAGAGGTGGTGCAAACGTGTTTACCATGATAATGTGCATGGCAGTCCTTTAGCGTATAGACTGGTTGTTCTGTCATGGGAAGAGATTGCGGTGGTGCAAAAATCAAATTTTGTGATGATAGACCGCAGGAACAAAGGAAGCAAGGATGACGAGACCCCACAACGAAATTCAACCAATATTCACAAAACGTTATCTAGCCTGACTTTTTTGAAAGGGACACTAAACAGACAAATGATTTCGCCTGCATTAGTCGATTACCCTTCTTCAATTGGTGGTGTCTAGAAACCGACGTCTATGACGTGTCTCCGGCTCTGGCAATCGCTTCCGCCGCATTCAGCCAGGAAAAGCATGGCCTTTGAGATCTGCATCTGTTACCCACAGGGCGCCACCACTGTAGCGGGGATTTGCACGCAACCTATACCAAAAACACCACTTTTACGAAGGAGCGTGCTGGTTTGGGCGGGCTGTCTTGCATTCGTCGGCAATCACGTTGTTAATCTGTTAATATTCCTTTTTCCACGAGAGGGTGCCTCGTAAGCGAGAATAGGTGTAAAAAGAAAAGAAAACAATAGGTGGCGACGCCGCCTTGAAGATCCCACACCAGCACGCCATGACGTCATGGATTTTAAATGCTAATACCCTGCCCTAGTTAATTTTTTATTGGTAAGGATCGATAGACTATGTTACTACCCAACAAACCAAGGATTCAACACGACAAGATTTCGGGAACGTTTACTGAACCAACGTGGTCAAAATGCGAAAATATACTTTAAAATTGATGACGTCACACTGAAGTGCAGGCGTTCGGATCTCAGCGCGAAATTAAAAAAAAAATGGAACTTCGTCCTTTATTTCCTGCTCCAATAATCAACCCACTATACTGAAATCGACAATAGTATCTTTAAAGAACACTTTATAAGCGTAAATTGATATACTATTTCTCATTAGTGTTCCTTTAAGGCATCGCAGCAATGCACATAACCTATTTCCTGCAATTATACGACTATGAACCAACCGAGCGACCGACCAACAAATTATTTAATTAATTAGATGATCATAAAATTAATTAATTTTATTTATTTCACACATGGGAAGGAGGAAGCGTGAATTCTGCGATGTAACATGAATTGCTTTGACTACGCACGATTGGCCGATGCACCCGTATTCCACTGACTCTGGCAAATGCCTCACGCTCCTTACAAAAGGAAGGCTGCTTCGGCACCATTATGCACACAGAAGATAGGAACCGTAATCAGGTGAAACACGTTCTGGAGCATCAGAAACCGGTTCATGTGTCAGCACCTTAAACTATTATTACGTATCATACTTAAGCAAGACAAATCGCGGCGGGTCTGTACGGTATTGCGCAGACACCGATATTGGACTATATACGTCAGTGTGGCGCTGACTCGGGAACTGTTTCCTACACTTTGGAGGCGCGTCCTTGGCAGCTGTGGATTCAGATGATGGTTCCGCGTTGCTGCGTTCAGGGGGCGCTGGGTGTGGTCGCTGCGCTCTGACCTGAGTCAGTGTAAGAGAATAAATGCAGGTTGCTTGTTGGGCTTCGTTATCCGCTCAAACGCACTACAGGTAGTTAATTCTTGTCGTTGCGCGACGTTGCTTGTATGACAGTGAATGTATGTTGTGTATTTCATATTCCTGCTTATAGTTGCACGCCAGTGTGCACACTTGCATAGCATCAGTTACATAGCGCCCGCTGGTTCCGGCAGTACAAGACTTTAAGGAGTAGCTAGAATCGGAGCAGTACAGAGCAGCTGTCATTTCTTCTTCTTTTTTTTTTACAACAAGACCACAGGAATTGCAAGTTTTATTGTTTTATTTCTAAAAGCAAAACAGTTCCCTTTGTTTTTGAACACTTGGTGACCTTGTCCGGTCATTGTCGGAATACGTGACATCAGAGGCCGTCACTTCAGAAGTTTGCAGGTGAGGCCGCCTCTTGTCTCTGGCTCTTATATCGTTATCCCGCGAGCCAAAACTTTGCCGTCACAACCGCGAAATACTAGCGAACGTACCGCACGAACAGAGAGATTGTGTCGTGTCTTTTGATCGGTTCCCCCCGATTAGAATTTGTAATGTTTTCTTGGTTAATAATTTAGCTCGCGAAACTCAGTGATACTCAAGTAAGACCGGTTACCGAAATGAGCACATGTTTCCCCCGGCCCAATCATCGGCTTTCTTTTTTAGGGGGTGAACTGTCCCGGGGTCTTCGCCATACTAATCCCATTGCACACTGTGGGCACAACATGACTCTTAGCAATTTAGCCTGTCCTCGCCTTCTGCTTTCTTCTTCTTTTTTTTTTGCTCTCTCTAACCCCGGGGGTCAAAAAAACATTTAGTTAACCCTTACACGCGACAAATTTACGAAGTCTGTGAGGTCTCCGTGTTGCCCTCGGGCGTGCAGTGTCCTTTCCCGCCGAGCTCGAAGCGCTTGGAAGGGTCCTCCAGAACGCAACGGTGGCCTTCGGTGCACCGGTCCAAGATCCACGAGTTGCACTGGTCACCCGGGCACTGCGAGGAAGTAACTAGGTACAGTGCATCGCCAAAAAAGCTCGTGCAGACGCCACATAACAACGCGTCCTGTTGTAGATGCCATTCCGACATTTCTCGTCATCCAAAGGCTAAGCTTACTCCCCCTCTCGCGTTCCCTCATGCTGCTAGTCTTGTTTGTTAGCCTTTATTCTTAATTCGTCAGTGGCATGGTGTACGTGAAAATGCGAGAACAAGAGAGTGTGAAACAAAGTTCTACACTTAGAGCATACAGGTCCTCAATATCCCCATTAAAGCGGTGGTTGTCTTAGCGAAAATTGCAAATTCATTTGACAATAATTGTTTACAAAGTGCCTTCGTTGCACCGAATTTCACTAAAGTTCATTTTAACACCTCTGCAATGCCATCAGGCGAATGTAGGCATCTAAATAAATAAATAAATAAATAAATAAATAAATAAATAAATAAATAAATAAATAAATAAATAAATAAATAAATAATCTAATCGATTCACTATGTTGTTTGTACGGCACAATGGCGTAATCTTTCTTGTTTCAAGAGAATTAAAGGATTCATAGAAAGGCAGGCAGGTTAATGAGAGGTAGTTCCGGCTGGCTACCCTGCACGGGGCAGAGGAGTAAGGGGATAAAAACAGAAAGAGAGCGGAAGGGGAAGAGAGAGAGAGAGAGAGAGAGAGAGAGAGAGAGAGAGAGAGAGAGAGAGAGAGAGACTAGCACAAACAAATCGCGTACACCATAGATCGATAGGGGGCGGCATTTTCTTGTTTCAAGCTCCACACGAAGGTGAGAGGGAGTCCTTGGGAGCACTCGTTTCTGACAACAAGCCTGTAGAAGTCTCTCACGGCAGCCTGCGACTGTTCGCTGTTTCTCACAACTGCTTCGATTGCCTTTGACCTGCTTGTACTCATCAATCATGTCAGCCGGATATCACGACAGATATCGCCAAGAGTTTCACAACCACACCACTGCAGCAAAGGATGCCGGTGTTTGCGATCCTCAGCGGACTCAAGGGCAACTAGAGTCCTTAACACGTACTTCCGTCACAGAATGAATCTTTTTTCTTATTATTTTACCTTGACGACCTGGCTTACGGCCTGATATGCAAGTTGAAAGGGTTGTAAAAAAAAAAAAGAAATCGACTTCCAGAAAGCGCGGTTGACGAGGCGTTGCCGCCACCCTACACCTAAAAAAAAGAAGAAAAATAACCTGCTGGCAAAAATTCGCAGTGCAGCTAGCCTCCCTATGTTGTTCAAGGTTGCCCTGAAACCGAAAAGCGGAGGTTGTGCTCGTGACGTCAGCGGTGCTGATGCGCATGCGCTCTGAAACGCAGCGAAGTCAGTTTATCGAAGGCATCGCACCTTGTAGCAGATGTCGCAGCAACCGCAGTGGTCCTTGTACGTTCCGCAGGCGCACTCCACTGGTTGGCAGCTTTCTGCAGTGCACGTGACCGCGGCGCAGTTCGGAATAGACGTAGCCGTGACGCTGCGGGTTGCAAACAAGAGAAATGACGTAAGAAACGTCATGAAACATCAAGGCATCCTGGTCATCTCATTTCACTTCTGTGGACGTACTTTTTAAAAATGTGATGCCGTCATCATAAGGCATTCTTTGTTCGTTGCGACACAGAATAAATGGAACCGATCCCAGAGGCAATGTTATGAAAGGCATTTGTGAGCGGGCCTGAGCGTCTTCGACCTCGAGTAGTTCTTTAAATCTGTTATATCCCTCTATTTTTTTTATAAGGTTTTGATGCGGTTTGTAAGGCGGCATGATCCTGGATGCCATGTAATAGAAGGCTTCGATACGTCAATCCGAATAGTGCTATCGGATTGCAGTTGCTTGTATATATAGCGTGAAGAATTGTGAGGTTCTCCAATTTTTGTGCAACGACTTTTTTTGGACACATTGTCTTCCTTTAAGTGGTAAACTAGAGGAGCGATCAAATACAAATTTACAAATTTAAGGGATACGAAATTCACCTACCCGGAACCGCGATTCGGCCTGCGCGTGGACGTGGGCAGTCCGAAAACGTCACATTATCGAAGCCTTACATGCGAAGCAGGGTGCCTCTTCTAACTCCTTTATGGACAAGTCCACGCTTCGTTACGATTCGTGTGACCATTTTCTTTTTTTTTCGAATTCGAATAGACGTGATAAACATAATAAACAGAGACTGCAACACTTGGGGAGAAATCGCGCATTATTGCGAAATGACGCGTCATTCTACGCGCATGCATCTCACTCACCTGAGAGCCGCCACTGCGATGAACAAGAGTGCGACCAGGGCAGCCTTCATCCTGAACGTGCAAAGAACCGTTTCATATTTCGATTTATTTTTGTCGTTTCCCGATAACCCAAATATAACGTTACAGATATCACTTCACAAGGGTGCTTTATCATAAATTGCATATCAGTTTTCTTACTTCTCATTGAAAGGTAACAAAGAATAAGAAAATAATCGGCGTGTTGCGGGAGTTTTTGCTTGCTCACGACTCCTTGGTGCCTTCCTTCATAGACCCACGGGACGCATCACTTAAGCGTTTCATCTAGTGGTAGTATCCGTGAGTTGCATAGTGTGGTTAGGCCCAGCATTGCAGTGCCTAACCACACTATGAAACTTACTGATGCCCCCACTTTAAATTCCTACATATTGTCTAGGCACGTTTTCCCACGCCTACAGTCCTTGAACTCACAGGCCTGCCAAGGAACACTCGTACGACAAGCACAAACGAACACACTGCCAGCTCCTGTGCGACTTCAACTTTTGCATAACCTTACCGCTGACGGCCCAGCTCTATACATCCGCTGTGGGGGCCATTCCAACCCCTCCCATATCTCATATAAACGTGCTCACCGGAACGTCTGCCCCCACTCCTTTCTTCTACTCGACTTACCCTCCCACCTCATCCAGGGTGGCTGAGTACAGCTGCCAGCCATCAGGACTAGTGCTGTATGGCTACATGCGTTGAGGAAGTGCTTCGACACGCGATCAGGAAGGGAGGGGGCATCTTCTAAGTGTCCGCCTAGTGATAAGTCCATTTCATCGTTTGCTGAAGTGCTCATTGGCTGGGGACGCGTGTAACCGTGTACCCCGGCCAATCCATTGACATGTGCAACAGGTGGACACTTACAGAATACTCCCCTAGGTCAGGAGTGGCTTCAAAACTGAACTTTACACTGCCGCACCACGTCGGGCCAAGCGGAAACAAAGGGGGGGGGGGGATCAAACGGATGGGAAAAATTAAGTACTTATCGCACTGTCTTTCCCCTAAACGCTTTATTTTCATTTACCGTTTTCATTCGTTGCGGCCGTTTGAAATAGGGTAACCAAGAATATTGACAACTGCATTCCTTAATGCTTTGGCAGCTTGCGAGACTGCTATTTTAGCGATTTTCAATCTAGCAAATTTCAGAGGAGTATTTATGCGATAAATGCGCCTATAGCAAAAAAAAAAGGAAACGAAAAAAGAACGCGGAGAAGAAAAACAAGGACTGGGTACGTTAAAGATGACGCTAAACACAGCTGACATTAGGCTCGTCGTAGTAGGCGGCCGTCTTATTCGAAATTCTAGGCAAATCACACCGGGCTTCTTACCTTAAATGTGAGGTGTACTGCACTCTAGTATTCCTGTGTCCGCTGCAACAGAAGGCTGTGCTTGGCTCAGGTTAGTCCGGGCTGCCTGGATATGGGCACGCTTTTATATCTGTCCGATTCCGCTGAGGGCAGCTACTTACAAAACCATCAACAAGCGTTGCGAGCGAAGACGCCAGCTTTGTTTCTTTTTTTTTTTTTGGACGTCTTCCAAGCGCTACTACAAATTTCATGACCTTCCCGCTTGACGAGGTCAAGGAGAGCTCGAAATAGGATCAGGGGTGATGGCGTAATTTGACGCATCTGTTTGCTTTCGGTGTGCACGCGTCAGTTGATTGAGGAAACAGAAGCCGCTTGTTTGCCGAGTTGAAATAAAACGAAGAACCAACCTAGCAGCTTTCGTGTGGCAATTCCGAAGGAGTAAGCGGATTTATGCGGTGGCGTTAGAGAGTGCCTTGCCAAGACCGCCTTGCTCTTTGAATCTGTTATGGTCAAGACCTAGACATGGAGTAAGCGTTAAGCTGGTGAGGACGTGTACGTGGTACGAGGTGCGTAACTTAGTCCAGGGTTCGACGGAACACCGTCTGGCGTGGGGTGTACATTTTCTTCTTGGCAACAAACAAGCACTAGCCAAAGTTTGAAAGAAAAACAGAGCTTATGACGTTTCGAGCCCTCTATGGGTCTCTTCGTCGCACAAAAGCGAGGCAAATTGGGCCATGCCTTATATACGTAGTAGATGGCGCAGCGATCTGGTGTATATTTCTGGTAGTTTTCCACGCGTCCGATTCAGTGTAAGAAGCGTCGACTGGAGTAATAATGACTCCAAAAGAAGGCGGAACGATAGTTGTTTTTCCGCGTCGGTGACAGTTGCAGAATTCCAATCAATGTTGTAATCCGTGCTAAGGTGATGTTCAGCTAGAGCGATGGCGATGCTGTGTCCCTTAGCTAAATCATTTTAGTGCTGCTTGATACGTCGTCTGAAGTTGCCTGTTTCTCCGATGTACGATGCGCTGTAGCCTTGACGAGGTGCCTTATATATCACTCCAGGACGGCGTTCACGTTCCAATGGGTCTTTCATGCGGACCAGTTGGCTTCTTAATTTGTACGATGAGACGTGTGCGACTTGTATGTCATAATTCTTGAAAATTCTTGCCAGAGTTTCGCTTATGCCGGGAGCATAGGGAATGGGTCCAGTTTTCATACGATGAGTCAGTTTGGTTCTGGGAGGCTCCATGGACCGGCGTTCCTGCTGACGTAGAAGTTGACGAGGGTAGCCATTACCAGCGAGATCATTTTTTATTTACTTTTTTGAATTCCCGCTGGCGTGCAGACTCGTGCGTCGTGCGGAATCAAGATGGGCAAGTATTTTGCCCTTACGAGCAATACAAGCGAGAGAGAGAGAGAACTATTTAATGAAAGTCAGAGATTTCAGCCGGCGTATAGACATGGCTGGCATGCCACTCTGCGTGGGGGGGGGGGGGGGGGGGGGGGCGGGGGAAGGGATTGGATTGGAAAAACTTTAATAAAAGTCCTGCAGGACGCACGTCAGCGCGCAGTGGGCGTCTCCCACGCAGGGACCTACAGGGAGTACCTGGCGGCCGCTGCGCGAGCCTGCTGGACGGCCCATTGCTGGTCTTGTAGGAGTGGTCGGTAGGAGCGGGGGAAGGGAACTGTAAAAGTTTTTAAAAATATGGGCCCTTGTTACCATTTGCAAAGTCATTCGTTATAATCTTTTCCGAACTATGTATGGCTCATCTTAGTCCAAAATCCATGCCTTCATTGTACAAGTGCCGCAGTGCTTCTTTATATTTGTGATTGTTTCTTTATTTTTGCATATTCCATCGTTTTCTACAGTTTTTTTGCTTTTCCTTAGCTGAATACTCATGTGTCCACTTTGTAAGAAGTGTCTCGTCGCGTTCACTGTATTTCTAATTCATTTAGGTACGTCTGCACTGAATGCTCGTTATTCTGCGCACGTTTCTTTGCTTATTGTGGCACGTCATATATGTTTATTCCTTTGGGAATAAAATCTGTAAACACCGGCGTCAAAAGTTACCAGCAGCTCTAAATTTATAAAACAAATGAACACACAAACAAATACAAACAAACAAACAAACAAACAAACAAACAAACAAACAAACAAACAAACAAACAAACAAACAAACAAACAAACAAACAAACACTGTCTGTCTGTCTGAAACTTTCAAACAAACTATCAAACTTTCAAACAAACTATCAAATGAATAAAACTTTCACATGCCTTCACCTCCGCTGTCTTTGTGGTTTAATTTGAGAAAAGGAAAGTGTACGGACTTTTTCATCCTGGAGGGAGGTAGAGCACCCTTTCTCTAAGCTGTTCTGACGAGTACAAATAACGCGTGCTGCCACTGCTTCGGTGTTTCTTGAGCGGTCCCACACGACTTCGCAACAACCCAGAGGGGCATTACGGTGCCACCCAGGAAGCTCTCCTTGGAAAAGTGTATAAAGCAAATTGCCTTAGCGTCTGGTATCCGGCAGTACACGTAACCATCAATGGCACCTCAATCGACGTATGTGCTTACCTTTATTCTTTGTCTCCGTCTCTGTATAATGCTTTTCCTACAGCGGCGTGTCGCGAAGCGTTGGGCGTAGAACCGTAGTTAGGAGGGAAAACAGGCGACACCCAGTCGCACTTTTCTCACGCGACTGGTCCTTGTGGTGTCGCATCTCGACGTGAAGCTCGCAAAAACTTAATTGCAGACGAGGCCAACCTACTGGTTATGGTCGTTGTTTTTTAGGTTTGCACTTCCGTCTAGTTCGTTCTTAATGGCGTGGTAACAAAAAGGTCATTACGCCCCCCCCCCCCCCTCCTTATGCGTGTTCTTCCCGTTCTTGAACCAGTTACGGAAAAGACAGCCATCACTTGGACTCACTTGCTCTCGCCTTGGAAGCGTTGTATTCGTTTGAGCTCTTCTTTTCTTCTCTATGGTATTCAGCAGTCCGTCGTCCGTGTAGCCTAGGTGCTCGCCACGGTAGCCTACTGGCTGTGCTTTCCCGCTGCTGAGGTCGAGGTGGCGCATTTGATCCCAGCCGCGAGCGGCCACATTCCGATGGGGGCGGAAGGCAAAAGCGCTCGTCTGCCGTGCATTGGGTTCACGTTAAGGAACCCCAAGTGGTAAACAATTAATCCGCAGTTGCCCATTATGGCGTGTCTCGCAACTAGCTCGTGCAGTATAGGGCTCGTCGTCGGTGTCGGATACAAAGGCGTTCATGACATGTATGCGGCTCCTGCAATTGCGTTCGGTGCTTGCAGAGCTCAAAAGCATTGCTTTGGAGATGGGTTCCCATTACTCAGAGGGAGCCACCGCTTGAAGTTTGATTTGGAAGACACCATGACGCGCATTTTATTTGCATTGTGTGCACTCTCGTGGTGATCAAATGTGACCAAATGCAGCAGTAAAGTCGAAAGGTGACAGCCAAGACGTGGACTTAAAGATATGTCACCTGAAAAGCACAAGAAATAGTTACGGTAACTAGCATAAATCCATTTCTATCAGCGTAGAAATTTGTCCTTGTTATCTTTATTGTAAATTTTAAAGCGTATTGCTTATGAGGACAGCGAATGTGCTGCTCAAGTGTTTCATCGGCCTCCTCGAAACACTAGGAAACGCGAACAGATCTTAAGAGTGCAATACTATTTGAGTAAAATGGTAATCATTTAGAGGTGGTGACATGAAACCTTTGTACCAAACTTCACCCTAACAAAGTCCAAAACAGATTGGTTTAATACTATGTGGTCATTATACTGGCTAGAAATGCGTAAAAAAAAACGCAACGCAGCGCAATGTGCAGATTAGAGGCACATCAGATGTGTAGAGGCCATAATTGTCGTGCGCTACAACTCATTCTTGTGCCGATATTTTTCTGTTTTTGCTTTATTTTTCAACGTGTCCTCTTCAGTCACCTTTTATCCCCTTACCCTATCACAGGATCGCCAACCTACGCTAAGTATATTTAGTTTATACACTGAATAACATCTATACCTTCCCCACTCTTCCTCTCCGAGCATTTCTACACTTCTTCTTTGTAACTGTTCATCGTTTTGAACATGAAGATTCGGCAGAGATTCGAAAGCTTGCCGCGAAGTCTTAATATCGCTTTGAATTAATATTGTCTTCAATGAGACAACTCAGGCTTGGGGGGTTTACCGAATACGTACTTTGTATGCATAGAAAGCGATGGTAGGGCCACCACATCTTCGTGACGTCCTGTCTGTGCGGTCTGTATGTAGCTATGAAACCAAGGGTGCCATGTCATCCTATTGGAAGACATAGGCGTCCTGTTGATAATATCTTTATTTCTGTATGTAGGAAATACCTCAAGACTAAGTGAGCACTATTAAGACGTATGTGAGGCATCAGTGGCGTTGGTAGGTGTGCAGTGTCCCACTCCGCCGATTTCGAACGGCTTGGCAGGATCTTCCAGGACACATTTGTGGTCGTTGGTGCAAGCGTCGAGGATCCACAGGTTGCACTCGGCACCGGGACACTGCGCGTGAGAAATTTCAATGTTTCAATGAGTGTGCACTTCGCAGTTTAACAAAGCTATTCTGCGAAAATCTAGGCTACGTTAGGAACAACTTTGTCACGGAGCCATTTTTTACAGCTCAAAACGTTAATCTCTTAGCGAAGCTGAGTGACCGTTCGTAACATTCGTTAGCGCAGTGCTCAGGGTACACTTTAAGTCGTTATCAGGGATATAGGATTAAGAAAAGCCTTATTACGACTTTTACTTCCTCTAAGTGGTGAAGTTCGGTAATCTTTCCAACAGACCGGCTTAACCGAAAGGTCACTCCGGGCATCGTTTCGAAGATCGCACAAGATCATTCAATCGGTAGGGACGACGGGCGGCGTGTGCAAACGGCAGGGAAGCAATCAACGCGAGCTTACTAAACTCGCTTACTGGAGATTCCTCGTCCAAGGCTAGCACTTGCGAGTCCCTATGCAAGTCACGAAAGGAGTTCCATGGTCTACCCCGTCTTGTCAGAGAGGGACAAAAGCACGCTGCCTCTTTTAATGAAGCCTGCATGCGCCCTCGGACATATAACGGCATCACAGACCTGTTATTGCTCTGTTCGGTAAGTTAAATAAGTTAAATAGGATACCATAGCGTAAGTTAGATAGCATAGCAATTATTAATCGCTAAAATTGGCATCTGTAATAGCTCGCTGCAGTGTAACATTGACAGAAAAAAATATAGAAACTCATGTTTATTTCAGAAGCGCTAAGTTGTGTCGCTGGACAAACCAGCCTGTTTGTTTTCTTTTTGTTGGCAAAAACCTCTCTGCAGATTAGCTTGGTGCACTGGGATATTTTAACCTGCATCTACCGCAGTAGCACGAAGTAGCTGACTTGCCTATAGTTACGAGCACCTCTATCTCTTGATGGCGTCTGAGCGGTGGAATCGACCCGACTGATGTCGCCGATTATCGAAATCGCATGGCATGGCCCCCGTGCCACCGGCCACAGAGTGCGAGCAAAGCCGGTCTGCTTCTTTTGGTGCACCAACCTTCACTAGCAGCACAGCAAGTTGGGAAAGTTGGTTTTCGTATATAATACATGCACAGAATTGAATAAAGGATAAGCCCAGCTTTTAAAGTTGTTCATGCTGAGCAGGTCTTGAAGCCTACCGGCAGACAGAAAGTGTCCTTCAGGAGCTGAGTCAACGTATGTCCTGCCTCGTCGAGCAAAGAAGTGCAACTGACAGTATATAAACGAAAGAAGAAGGGAAACCAAGGGGCCCGATATACACACACATATATATATATATATATATATATATATATATATATATATATATATAAATTTTTTCAGAGTGTTTCAGCTAACTTTAGTCAGAGCTTAAATATCTGCCGATGAACTCTAAGGCGACACGGCCAAATGCATGTTGCTCCCTTTTGTATGTAGAGTGTCACGCTATTCTTCGTTTTCGCTTAATTAAATAATTATTTAATATTAATTAACCAACTTCTGAAGCAACGAAGCTAGGAAGAAAATTCAAATTAGAAAGTTGCAGAATGGTTTGCAACATGGCCAAATAAACTGTTTCTGTCTTTCTATCTGTTAAGTATTAGTGTTGTTCAGCTTACTGGGGATGCCAGCGAAATAAAAAAAACAAACACCACGTGGCATGCAAGGCTGCGCGTCGTGATTGCACTGCTCTCTAGCGTTCCGCGCACAAACGAACATAGCATGTAGCCGTGTGTACTATCGCTGTCATGAACTACAGCGAGGGAGGCACATCGCTGGTGTAAATCGCACAGCCAACGCCTTCGCCACGGCCCTGTCACCATTTAAGCGGCAGCACACCCTGCTAGGTGCTATGTTCATTTGTAAGCGGACAGTTCGGTAGCGCTGCAATCACGGGGCGTAAGTGGGTATGTCACGTGGTATTTTTTGCTATTTCGCGGGCATTCGCAGTAAGCTTAAAAACACTAATACTTAATAGATAGAACGTTAGTAACTGTCTAATTGGACGTTTTGCAAAGCGCTCTACAACTTTCTAATTGGAATTTTTCGCCAAACTTCGTTGATTCAGAAGTTGGTTAATTGACATTGACTAATTCTCTAATTAAGGAAAACACAAAAAAGCGCGAGACACTGAATGATTTGGTGTGTATATATATATATATATATATATATATATATATATATATATATATATCCGACGAAGGCCGGCCCCGCGTCCGAAACGCTAGTGAAGTCGCGTTATTTTTCCCACGCCCTTCTATTCTATGAACTATTTCTGTGCCAGATCCTGTGATTCTATGCTTCACTGATATATGACCTAATAGTTCTGAGAAAACCTGTATGGTGGAGAGAAGTAATCAATTAAGCGAAAATGAGACACATTAATTGCTACAAAGCAAACCCATACGGGCTCCTCGATAGAAAAGCCTCGCAGTTGAAGAAAAATTTGTTCTGGTTCGAATTTTTCTTCAACTGCGAGGCTTTTTTTGTTCTTGTTCTTTCTGGCGCTCTCTGCATTCGTCATTAACGTGAGGTCTAGGTCGCACCCTCTGCGACAGTGGGTATAACTAAAATGCCTGTATATCTTACCTCTGCGCCTAAACGTGGATTACCCGTGGTGCAGACCTTTTTACATATACATTCTTTAACGTCAACACAATTATGGAACAGTGGAGAGCACCACAGTAGTGTGTATATGAAGCTTAACTTTGTTCAGTGTTATGTAATCCGCGCCCTTCTTTGGTCACTAATCTCAGTTGCCCTGTCATTGGATATCCCCTTTGCCGTAGGAGCATATATCACTCGGCAACATCCTGGTTTCCCGGGTGGACCAATATGCGTTTTGTCGCCACTAATACAGTATCTGCCTCGTCCTGTGCACCGTGTAGCAGGTCTCTGATATGAACAATCTTTTGTCCTTCTTCAAGAAAGAGAAAATATTGCTAATTAGGGGACACACCTAAAAAAAAAAAAAATTCAGGACCCACGATACACTGCACTGGAGACGTGTTCTGGGAAGATCACTTTCGGCCGTACTACCGCCTTGGCCATTAGCGCACACTAATTGGCTGATTTAGGACAATTGGATGAGCTGATTGGCTGGTTGAGCGTAGTACTACGTCACCCGAAGGCGATAATATCGGCGAAAGTGATCGTCCGCAAATACGTCCCCTGGATAAATCTCTGTGCTTCGAAGAGCTGGTGCACGTTTCATGCATGGCCTAAGTTATTCCAGAGAGGAGTCATACGCCTACGACCCAGCCCCCCCCCCCTTTTGTGATATTAATTTAATGGGCGCTCGCTGAAACCTCTTCCTTTCGAAGCCAGAGCTGCCCTGATTAACGATGAATAACTGCCAGCCACGACTTGTGAAGCTAAGCCCACCTGCATCGGCACAACCATCACCTTCACCACTTTGGGGACTGCAAAAATCCCTCCGAAATTTCCGAACATGGGAATAGCCCAAATTCAACACTTTTCTGCTTTCTTCGGTACATCTATGCCTTCGTGCCCCTTGATGCATCGTTTGTTGCTCCGTTTATACTTTCAACGTTTAGGATCTTTAGCAAATCTAGTAGTAGCAAATTTAGTGATTTTAGCACATATAAAGTGAGCGGCAACAATGTTCTGTACTCTGAAGATACTTTTAGGGTATTCAGGCTATTTTCCACCCGCATTCTCAAAGCAACGCTCCCGATTGTCCCTGTTCATACTGTCGTACCTTGTAGCAGACGTCACAGCAACCGCAGGCGTCCTTGTAGGTTCCACAGGCGCACTGCCTCTGTGGGCAAGTGTCTGGATTGCACGTGAACTTCGTGCAGTCAGGAAGAGTTGTTGCCGAAGTGCTGGGAGTGTTGTTTTCGTTTTCAGAATAAAGAAAAAAAAAGAAACTAAAGATGCAATGATCGCGAATATCCGCAATCGTTTGGGTGGTTGATCTTTATTGTAAGTAGTCTACGAAATCATCCCCAAGTCCTACGACTACTCAGAGTGTGTCGTTCATTAAGTGAGCCGTAGTGGCATCGCATCTTCGTAGTACGAAGATGCGATGCCACTGACTTCAACTGACTTTGATAAGATTTTAGCGCCAGCGAACGAGGACAGAAGGGAGGTTTTGATAACACACTGGCGAATTTCAACAATTAATTACCAGAAAAATAAACTTTTACACGCCATTTAGCTGCGCACCTGATCAATACGTCAAACAAGCTTTACAAGAAGGCCGTTTCTTTATCTAGCAGGTCGATAGATGGGGTGCTTGCACAGATTTGGCCATTCCGGTTGATAGCCTGTGCCTCAATAATTTCGCGCACATCTTTATCTCTGTGACTGGCCGCTGGACCTAACAATGTTATCCAAATTAGAGTACCGACATGCACAACATACAGCTGAGCTCCAACTGATATTACCTTTCGACCTGTCAAACGCATTGGAAAGATTGGTTTTATGTGCTGAACATAGCACTCACCTTGTTATGGCCACTGCGACGAATAAGAGTGCTACCAGGGCTGCGTTCATCTTGAATCTGAAAATCGTAATATTTTGAATGGTTTTCCTTGCAGGCAGATTTCACTGAGATACAGAAATGTGAGCTTTTGAGTTGTCATACATCGTGGTCATTTTGCCTCCATTCGATTAAAACATAGTAAGATATCTAAATAATCGGTTCACCTGACTTATTTAGCGTCTTCTGTTACAAATTAACTGGTAACACTGACGACACGAACTATGTACACTCAGCCCCTTCATTAATGCCATTTTTTTCGGGAGGCAAATAATTGTTAGAGTTATGTTTCGTTATTTTTCTTTCTTTTTAGCAAGTGGTAACGCAACCTTATAGGGGTACTGCTGGTATCTCAAACACTCTCGACTTAGTACTTACTGCAGAAGCCAAACTAAGTTGTAGCCGATGAGAATAGCAATAGGGGCTTGTTGGTACGGCATATCTTATTTTGTTATAGCGCAAGCTTGACAAGGACAACAGAAGGCACATCTGACACACACAGCGCTGTAGCGTTACCTTCCTGCCGCCTTGAAGTAACCAGTCTTCTGTTGAAATGAATAGTGTAAGTTTACATGCCAAAACCACGATTTCATTATGAGGCGCGTAGAGGGGGACTCCGGAATAATCTTGACCCACAAGAGATCTTTAACGTGCGCCCAATGCACTGGACACCGGCGTTTTCGCATTTCGTCATCATAGAAATGTGGCCGCCGCAACCGAAAATTTGATCCCGCGACGTCGTGCTTAGCAGCGCAACACCATAGCCTATAAACCACCTGGGCGGGTTCATTCTGCTATGCATTTGACTATTAATGTGAACCATCCTAAAGCTATAAAAAAAAGAAGACTGTGCTCGACAACAGCGAGAAAAACTTCGAGGCCATCAATAGCGAGTTATGTACGTCTCTTGACGCATTCTAATTGGGACATATTTATTGATGAAGTAGATTAACTAATGAGGAAACATGTTCTCAGCCGCACCATAATTTTTAACTGACAAGCCCACTGGTATAACGCTCAGATTAAGTGATTTCCTAACCGTAAAACGCGCATCTATCACTCAGCTAAGTTGGCATCGAGTGCTTCTCGTTTCAAGGCGGCTTATAATGAAAATATTCGAGCAGTAAAAGATGCAAAACGTACTTTTCTTAATGTTCCTCTTTCATTCATTCTTAAACCTAGCATAAAAAATTTTTGAACCTTTTTCTGATAACCTAATCTTTTTAGAAGAGTCTACTGAGCAGGCTGTTCCTAAAAAATGGCTCATGGAACACGCCTTAACTAAGCCTTTGTCAAAAAAGGTTTCGAGAGCTCTTAATAGGCAACTTCCTGATTTGCGTAACTATGATTATCCAGTTATGCTCCCAGTGATAGTCGATGCACCTGGTGTTCAAGTTTCATGAAAATAAAAAATTATCACCCTGTATGAGGCTGGAAAAATAAAGAATACACATGATTTTCACATAGCGAACTTCAGCGGGACCTTGAGGTAATTTGACAATAATTTATTTAGTAAAAAATTTAATGCC
Source organism: Dermacentor albipictus (assembly GCF_038994185.2). Classification (NCBI taxonomy): domain Eukaryota; kingdom Metazoa; phylum Arthropoda; class Arachnida; order Ixodida; family Ixodidae; genus Dermacentor; species Dermacentor albipictus. The sequence continues at coordinate 124,689,161 of NC_091828.1, forward strand.
CGTTATTTTTCAGTAATCGAGCAAGCCCCGCCCACCAAAAATATCGAAGACCGTCATCGAAGCAGAGACTCGCGCAAGGTTTGGTTGCTTAGAGTGCTCACGTTAGTCAGAATTACATGCCTCGGCCTGCAGCAATATCGTCTGCGAAATGACATTATTAGTGAACAGCAGCCTTCCTTGTTCCACCAAGGAAGCGCCGCTGTTACTATTACCTCATCGTAAGGAACACTCTTTTTCTTTTTCAACAATAAAGTGCAGCGGCCTAGAAACATTTTTTGTATGCCCGCGAAGTTACTTCAGCTGTACGAATATACGGACCGTCGCTATAATTTTCTCTATTCGTGTGGCTATCTATGTATCTGGTTTCCAATGAATAGAAGCACTCATGTATACCTTACACAAATACGTTACCGATTGCATTGTTTCACCGGTCATATTGTTTGATGTGATATCCGCCATCTGTGTTATGTTTACGTTAATATTAGTGTGAACATTCAATTTCCGGTCGCGGACATCTGTACAACTACTCTCATAGCGTCCTAATGAAGCTCTAGCTGGTGTGTAATGTAAAGATTTAATACTAGTAATAATTAATTACTAATAAATAAATAAATAATTAATTGATTAAGTATTAATAGTTTACTCATTTAGATTGCCACAATATTAGATGGACGTGTGAGCTTGTTTCATAGGTCAACGGAACGCGTTGCAAATTTAATAGGACTAAATATAAATAGGGCAGCACACTTCATTAATAGGATGTGCATCTAACTGCGCATAAGAATTACTTGTTGTTGTGCTAGCTGTCGCATGATGCTTCGTAAAAGAAGTTTATTGCAACTGTGACAAAAAGATAGATAAACAAAACACGTCGCAGACAAGAAAAATGAGTGCTTCTTACCGCACTGTTAAAAGCGCGTTGCCCCAAGATTTCAACGCCTGCTTCGGCGGAGTGTCGCGCGTGGTGGTGTTGAAAGTTGTTTTGACTAAGAGTGGTGTGGCTTCTTTATATCCACTGCAAGTGGCGAGAGAGTGCAGCCGCTGACAACAGCACGGCCACATCATGCGAGCCGGCGAGCCGCTCTTGGACGTGCTCCAATAGGCGCGGCATGACCTTTTCGTGGTTGACGGGGTCAAGGCGGCGCCAAAGGAAGACCGCGGACGATCGTACAAGCCGCGGCGTCGCTGCAAGTCTCAATTTGGGTGTAATCACCCATTTAGAAACTTTGGCGGCCTGGCAACGGATCTAAAGGAGGCTCAACAAACCAAGCGTGAGATTGTTGGAGCCATAAGCGAGGCCAGCGGCACGCGATGTACTCTGTTCGAAGAGCTTCTTTTTTCCCGCCTTGGTAGTTCGCCACTCGCTGTAAGTAAGCGTAACACTACGGTATACGTAAAACACTGGGGGACTGTGGCTCTTTGTTGTGTTAACTGGGAGATGGAGACTTGATAAGATCGAGTTTGTTTGCAGATCTTGATCAACAACCCGACAAGTCAACTCGTCGAGACAATTAATTCCTTTAGCGTGACGCTTTGCTTATTTTACTACTATTCAATATATAGAGGGTGTTTCAGCGAACACTTTCAAAAATTTTTGAAGGTTGCCTGTGAGAGAGAGAGAGAGAGAGAGAGAGAGAGAGAAGGAAGGCAAGGATGTTAGCCAGTCAAGTCCGGTGGCTACCCTACGCTGGGGAAAGGGAGGAGAGAGAAGGTAGAAGGAGAGGGTATAAAGACGTGCACAGACAGTCATTAGTCGAAGACGCTCGTGCAAACCAGACGTTCTCAGAAAACACAAAAGTGTCTTCGCTGCCTTTTGAGACGATGATCGGTGGGGACGGGGCTTTAGTACTTTCTGTTCATTCAGAGGACGATCCCCTAGTAGGATAACTCTAGTTCATGAGCTGGTATACTCGAAGAAGGGGGCATTACTTGCAGAAAACATTAGATGCATAATCATCTGATTAACAAGAACAATAATTATGTTTTTGGCTAATTACCTTAAGGCCCATTACAAATTCTAGCCGTGGGGTTGACTAGGCGAATTTCCTTGGAGCGAATTCCCAGGATGAGACAAGTTTCGAGATAATAATTCCCAAGCTTTGCGGAGAAATGCGTTGCAGTTCCATTTACTTTCATAACGAAACGTCGTTTTATATATTGACGCACAAAGGCAAATGGAACGCGAGTGCATTTCTCCGCAAAGTTAGGGAATTAGTATCTTGAAACTGGTCTCATCCTGGGAATTCGATTCAAGTGGATCCACCTTGCGGACTCCACGGCTAGAATTTATAAATTGCTGCATTGGCAATCAGGTAATAAATTTAAAAGTCAATTAGCGAAATTTTGTTAATTAGCTGATTATGCATTTCAATTTTTTGTACATGACCCCGTGTCGATTCGACCAGGTCATGAATTAGGATTGTGCCATCCGCCACAGGTCTCCTTTAAAAACTTTTAAAGTGTTCGCTGAAACACCCGGCATAGCAACTGCCAATAGACTTTGTTACTACTTCGTGCCGCACAACTTTTCTCTTTGTGGTGAAGCCACAGAACATTTTCTGGGATAGTAGTATCATTGGTATCATTGGTGTCTCTTTACTCTATGGTTGCCGGCATAAATCCTAGTTTTGTTTATGAATGCTTCTTTAGGAAGCTTTCAATAGCAATTAACACTGGCATTTCTAATTTATTTTGGTCCTTTTTTTCTGTTAGAATTTGATCTTGCCTCTTTTAAATATATTTGCACAAATGTCCTTCTTTTTGGACTCCGATGACTTTGAGCGTCTACTTCTTTCCTACAATATAGACAAAGGTCACGTGGTAATACTGATAATTTCTGGAAGAGCGTGTTTTGTTGATCATACTTCTAATTCCCCGGTGATTAATTTCATTTTATTTATTTAATCTCAGGGCCATTCGGTGTTACAAAGAGAAGTGTATAATAGACAAGAATACACGTGTAGAAGGCAGAACAATGAACATGGTCATATACAGCTGACTTGAAGGCTTCGAGTATGTACGCATCCAGGGAAAAGTATAGGCAAAAATTATTGACCACAATTCGGAGTAACTAGATTTCAGTTAGCCTTTCTATGGAAATGCACATAAAACCAGCGGTCGCCTCGTATGAGATCTACACTTACCTGCCGCTCTAACATTAGGGATTGTTTGACGGAGCGGGTAAGTGGCAGCCGCGTTTATAACCAGACTTTTTTCAACCGCTCACTGCTAATCACTAACCTAACAAGACGATAATCTAGGCGAAACGACTAGGATAGGACATTTTCAGACATGGAGTGAGCTGGCAGAAGTCAGGGATGAGTGGAAATTGCTGGGAAACGGTCTCGGTCCAGCTGTGGGCCTAATTAGGCTGGTTAAATAAGCTACTAGGAGACTGGGCAGTTTGGATACAGGACGCAGCTCGGGTAAATAAGAGCGCCACACTTCCACGATGTTCACGAACAATGCTCATAGTGAAATGCGTCATAAACGCGAAGAAATAAAAAGAAAGCGGAGGGAAATGTCGAATGCAATGTTTGGAAGGCAATGTTTGCAATCAACTGAAAGAAACCTAGGTAGAAATCACAACTTGAGGGTACGTTGTACAACATACGTGCAAGGCGACCTTAGTTAAGTCTACGTGAAAGCGGAGTCATTTTTGAGAAGTATTTAACGACTTATAAATAAATGAATCGTTCACATGCCTTCAGTCAGTTGTCTCTCTGGCTTAATTTGAGAAAGGAAAAATTGTGTAGATTTTTCCATATTATCAATACTTCTTTTTGCGCGAGTTGGTTCATGTTGAGACATATGGGTAACAACGCAAACAGACGACCACAAGAAGCGACACACCTACACACAAGCGCTGACTAACAACTCTTTCTATTGGCAAGGATGGCACACCTTACATACGCCAGAGTGAAGCAAGGGAAAGGAAGGGGTAAACATGTCAAGGTTGATAGCGTGCCAACAGCGCAAGCGCAATACAGCCAACCAAGCGGAACAAAGCGCAAACAATTATTTTCCTTTTTTCTTTTTCTTTGCAATCAGAACCCCCAACAGCCGCATCCAGTAGGTCCAATTCAGAATCGAAGAGAACAAAAGACAGAGTGCTAAAGCACTTACTGCGTAATTTTCCGATGTGGTAGGCTTCTAAACTGATGCGCGCGGTCTTGCCACTGCTCTTTCGTTGAATCGTCGCCTCTTTAAACCGGGCCACACAAGCCGTACACTTGCTGGCATGCGAAACTGTTCACAATGTTGTTCACAAACTGTTGTTCACAATGGAATGTCGGCTAAGCCAACTTTCTTAAGTAACGTTCAGCACATGATGCAAATTTCGGGAGTACACGAGCTTTAGAGTACCAGATGATCTATTGATTTTGTTATTTCTCGTCTGAATTATTAGCGATTCGAGAATGAGCCTCGTTGTCGAGTTTTTCTCCGTGGCCACGATACGCGCATTGTCCCAGTCAATCTCGTGACCTGTCCTCTCGGCATGCTTTGCAAGGGCATTTGTCACTTGGCTTTTGGAGACATCATTCTTCTGCTCTTTGAGACGCCTGCAGAAATTTCAGCTTTCGCCAATATACACCGATTCTGAATCGGCGCATGAAACCTTTATAGAACGCCAGAAAAACGTATCTGAGGGAGACGATCCGTCACATTCATCAAGTCACCTTTAAGCTTGCTTGCTGGCGCATGCACAATTTCTATACCGCGTATCTTAAAACTAGAGCTAGGGCTTCGCTAGCACCTCGAATATACGGGACAGCAGCGCACTTCTGTCTCTATGGTGAAGCGTCCATGGCTTGTCTGTCAGTCTGCTGATTATCCACCAGGAACTTTGTTGTCCTCCGGATAAAATGCTTGGGGTACCTGTTCTTCGTTAGGTCCTCTTCAATGTTCCGAAGCTCCTCTCGCAGGCTGCTTGCATCAGAACAAGTGCGGATGGCCCGTTCAACTAACGAATGAACCATTGCGCGTTTGTGGGATACCGGATGAACCGAGCCGAAACCATAGTTTTTACCCGAGTGCGTTGGCTTCCGGTACACGCTGAATGTGAGGCCGTTGGTAGCATGCTTGACTGCAGTGCGTCCAAGAAAGGGTGACAACCGTCTTTTCCTTCTTTAACAGTAAACTTGATAGAAGGCTCGACGCCATTTAGGCAGACGAGGAAACGTTGCACGTTCTTCTTGTCTATGACACAGAAGCAATCGTCCATGTACATCAGGAAAACCTTGGGTCTAGGCTGAAATGACTCAAACTATCAAAAATCTCAAAAGCATGGCTTTCGAAATGGGTTTCCATTACTCCGAGAAAGCCATCTCTTGCCGTTTGATTTGGACGCCACCATGATACGCATTTTATGTGTATTCTGAGCACTCTCGTAGTGATCAAATGTGACCAAATGCAACAATAAGGCGGAAAGGCAAGAAACAAGACGTGAACTTAAAAATATGTCCCCTGAAAAGCACAAGAACCGGTGGCGGTAACTAGCATAAATTCATTTATATTAGAGTAGCACGCAACATTCTCGATAGACTGGTTGTGTCGACTCGATCACGGCTTGCGGTTTCTCTTGAGCCCGCAGCACAGGTGGACCGACCGACACTTGCAACGTAGCCGAGACGGCAAAGCCGCCAGGCGACGGGTCACGCCCGCGCCTTCGGCGCTTTCGTATTTGACTCGTCCGAGGACGATGCGGAACACAACTCGATATCGTGGAGAAAGCGTCGTCCGACAACCAGCCCCTAACGCATCAAGCGGATGAGGCTGCAGACGTCAGCTGTGGGATCCACGGGAGCGATACCGGGGACACGCTTGACGGGCACGAAGCCCGCCGCATATCAAACAGCCAGGTCGCTTTTGGGGGCGACTGCTCTCTGGGACCCCTTCTTACTTTGTATTTTAAATTTTGTAGCCTTCTTGCTTATGAAGACAGCGAATGCGCTGCTCAAGTGTTTTATCGGCCTCCTTGAAACACTAGGAAACGCAAACAGGTCTTACGAGCGCGACGCTATTTGAGCAAAATGGTAATCATTTAGAGGTGGTGACATGAAACGTTTGTGCCAAACTTCAGCCCCACAAAGTCCGAAACAGATTGTTTCAATACCATAGGGTCATTATGAAAGGTATAAATGCGTAAGAAAAAGTAATGTGACGCAATGTGCAGATTAGAGACATAATCAAATGCCTCGAAGATAAGCTGAATGACAGACTTTGATAATCGTCGTGCGCTACAACAGGTTGTTGTGAAAATATTTTTCTGTTTTATTTTAGGTCGTGTCCTCTTCAGTCACTTTTAATCCCCTTCATGTCCTTACCCCATCACAGGGTTGCCAGCCTACACTAAATATGTTTAGTTTATAAAATGCTTAACCTCCATATCTTGCCCATTCGTCCCCTCTTAGCATTTCTACACAGCTTTTTCTTACTGCTCATCGTTTTGGACATGAACATTCGGCAGAGATTCGAAAGCTTGCCTCGAAGTCTTAATATCGCTTTGAATTAACGTTGTCTTCAGTGACACAACAGAGGCTTGATGAGTTTGTCGAAAATGTACTTTTCATGCATGGAAAGCGATGGTAGGGCCACCGTATTTTCGTGACATCCCGTCGGTGCGGTCTGTAAGTAACTATGAAACGAATGGTGCCATGTCATCCTGTCGGAACACATAGGCGTCCTGTTGAGAATATCCTTATTTCTGTATTTAGGAATGTGTTTCTGTATTTCTGTATTTGTCTCAAGACAAAATGTACACTATTAAGACGTCTGTGAAGCATCAGTGGCGTTGATAGGTCTGCAGTGTCCCACTCCGCCGATTTCGAACGGCTTGTTAGGATCGTCCAGGACACATTTGTGGTCGTCGGTGCAAGCGTCGAGGATCCACAGGTTGCACTCGGCGCCGGGACACTGCGAGGGAGAAATTTCAACGTTTCAAGAGTATGCTCTTCGCAGTTTAACCATGCTATTGTGAAAAAATGAGGCTTCGTTATTAAGCACTTTGACGCGGAACCATTTTTACAGCTCAAAGCTTTAATCTCTCAGCGAAGCTGAGTGAACATTCGTAACGTTCCGCGTTAGGGCAGTGCTTAGTGTACACTTTACGTCGTTATCAGGGATATAGGATTAAGACACGCCTTGTTACGACTTTTACTTCCTCTAAGTGATGAAGCTCGGTCATCTTTCCAACAGACCGGCTTAACTGAAAGGTCGCTCGGGGCGTCGTTTTGAACACCTCGCTAAATCATTCAGTCGGTAGTAGCGACGGGCGTTGTGTGCAAACGGCAGGAACGTAATCAACGCCACGTTATGAAATGGGCTTACTGGAGACTCTTCGTTAAAGGAGAACAATTGCAAGCCCCTATGCAAGTCACGAAAGGAGTTCCACAGACTACCCAGTTTTTTCACAGAGGTAGAAAGACACACTGCGTCCTTCAATGCAGCGTGCGTCAGGCCCCGGACATCTAAGTGCATCACAGAGCTGTTATTGCTCTGTTTTGTGCGGCTAGGAGCCGCTTGTCCCTCCAAGAAGGTTGTAAGGTCCTGGGAATGACGCACATATGTGATAGGCTACATAATCATTCGTTATCGGCATTGAGAAATTCGCCGACGATTACGATACTCCCTTTTGAAATTTCAGCGCACCTCTGTACCTGCTTTCATTTCGCGATATATTTGCTGGCGCGGACAGTCTGTCTCTTGCGACACTTTGCAAACCGAGCGATTGCGGTGCGACTACCTCGCTACACTGGAGACCGCGAGAGGCAGCGCGTAGGGGATGCGCTGGCGCGATTCACAGCAGCCACCGCAGACGGACCTCCCATCGTTCTCTGGCGCCATCTCGCAGCCGTACGTCGTAGGCGCACCACACTTCTCAAACTTTAACCAAAGCCTCCTCCCCCGCTTTCCGCCTCGTGGTTCCGCTGCGCCCTCCCCTTGCGCTTTCCTCCTCGCGTCTTTCAGCCCCCGCTGCACTCCACGTTCGCGCTTTCATCCTTCGCTGTGCTCGTTCGCTCGGTTACACCGATGCCAACGCTCGCCGCAGGAACGGCTGCGCTGCGCTCTCCAAGACAAATCGCTCCAACATCTAAGAACTGCCATGTATCGCCATCCACCGACAAGAAAAATTTGGCATAAAGAGGTTCACTGAACAAAAGCAAAAGTTCGCAGTCGTAGGGTAAATATCCTAATCATTCTTAGTCGCTAAAATTGGCATCTGTAACAGCCCGTCAGTGTAACATTGACGAAATAAAATATTGAAACGCATGTTTCTTTCAGGAGTACTAAGTTGTGTCGCTTGACAAGCCAGGTTGTTTGTTTTCTTTTTGTTGGTGCGCCTCTGTGCAGGTTAGCTTGCTGCTCTGGGATATTTTAACCCGCATCTACCGCAGTAGAACAAAGCAGCTGACTTGCCTAGTTACCAGCAACTCTTTCTCCTGACTGCGCCTTAGCGGTGGCATCGACTCGGCTCACGCCGCCGATTATGGAAATCGCATGGCATGGTCCCCGTACCACCTGCCATAGAGCGCGAGCAAAGCCGGGCAGCTTCTTTTAGTGCACCAACCTTGACTAGTAGCACAGGAAGTTGTGCGAGTTGGTTTCGGCACATAATACGTGTACAGAGTGGAAAAAACGATAAGTCCAGTTTTTTAACTGGTTCATGTTGAGCAGATCTTCAACCACCCCGGCAGACAGAGAAAATGTAACGGGAAAGTTCAGTACCAATGTAGGGATAAATGCGAGAAAAATGCGTTGGCATTACGCGGCGCCTCTTTGAGGTCCCGGATTCGTGATTTAAACCGCGTTCACCATAATACAGTGTTCTTTAGGAGCTCAGTCGACGTATGTTCAGCCTTGTCGAGGAGTGAAATGGAAATGACAGTAAATATTGACACGTGTACTTGTTTGTCTTTATTGGGCGACACGTTTCACCGCCTAACAAGTGTTATCGCACAGCGTAGGACGCGCATCCATCTATTGGAAGTTTCTGGAATGTTATCGATGCTTCCATCCGCTGTCCGTGACCGAACCTTGTGTAATCTGATTGCATGTGTTCGCGAGGCGAATAATGTAGAACTTTGTGGAAGGCACGCGGGTCCCAGCGATTACTCTGGAACATTCGACGAGTGACGTATAAAAACCGGCGCGCTTGACCCGCTGACCAGATTTTCGACCATCGCTGACTGTCTTCGCCGTTTTCGTTAAGCATTGAGTGTAGCCTGTATTTCTGGGCACAGGTTCGCCCAATAAAGTTAGTTTTGCCATTCGCTCTACATTCGTCATTAGCGCGAGTTGTGAGCTTAGGCTGTTGTGCGATAAAATACATGACGTGGCTCGGAGGTCTTGCTCGCACACAATGCCTCTGCGACAATGGATATACGTAAAAAATGCCCGCATCTTATATGAGCGCTCAACCCTAGATTGCCCGTAGTGCAGGCCTGTTAATAGGTATCCTTGCACATCAACATGGTTAGGGAAAAGTGGAGGGAACGGAAGTAGTGCGTAAATGAAGCATACCTTTGTTCCATGTTACCCAATTTGCACACTTCATTGATCACTAATCTCAGTTCCCCTGCCATTACCTATTCCCTTTGCCGTAGTAGCGTATATGACTCGGCCACAGCCTGGTTTCCCCGGGTGGACCAATATGAGCTTTGTCGCCACTAAGACAGTATCTGCCTCGTCCTATGCACCGTGTAGCTGTTATTGACAAGCTTTTGTCCTCCTTGAAAAAAAAAATATCGCTAAGTAGGGGACACACATAAAAATAAACATTGAGGAGCTACGCTAGAGTGCATTGGGGGTGTAATCTGGGACGATCACTTTCGGCGATACTATACGCCTGGCCCATCAGCCACACGCTAATTGGCTGGTTGAGCATTACGTCACACAAAGGCGATAACATCGCCAATAGTGATCGTTCGAGAATAGGTCCCCTGGATAACGATCTGAGCTTCGAACAGCTGGTACACGTTTCTGGAATGGTCTAAATTAATTCATAGAGGAATCACATGCTTGCAACCCAGTCCCTCTCTGTGACACTAACTTAATGGACACTCGGCGAAACCTCTCTCTTTCGAAGCCAGCGCTACGCTAATTAGCAATAAATAATTGCCATCCACGAGTCGCAAGGCTAAGCCCAGCCTGCTTCGACACAAACATCATCGTCACCGCCTCGGTGACTCCAAAAATCCCTCCAAAATTTTTGTACGTGTGAATATCCTACATTCACCATTTTTATGCTTTCTTCAGTACCTCTGTGCCCTCGTGTTCCTTGGTGCATTCTTGGTTGCTCCGTTCATAAGTTCCATGTTTAGGATCTTTAGCAAGACGTAATGCGCCTTGATATCAAGAAAAAAGAAGCGACTGTCTTATGTACACATATAAAGCTAACGGAAACAATTTTCTACACGTTGAAGATACCTTTAGGGTATGCAGGCTATCGGCGACCCGCATTTTGAAAACAGCTTTCCCGGTTGTCCCTAGTCTTACTGTCGTACCTTGTAGCAGATGTCACAGCAACCGCAGGTGTCCTTGTATGTTCCACAGGAGCACTGCCACCTTGGACAAGTATCCGGATTACACGTGATCGCCGCACAGTGCGGAATAGATGTTCCCGAAGTGCTGCGACAGTTGTTCTCTTTTTCAGAAAAACAAAATAATATGCAACGATGGCGAATATCTGCAATCGTTTGTGTGGTTGATCTTTGTTGTAAAATGTGCACGAAATCAGCCCCCAAGCCCTACAACTATTCAGAGCAGAGCGCCTCTGATTGATTGAGTCGCAGTATGGATATGGGATGGCAAACAAAAATTTAGTGCCCTCCCACTCTGCGAAGAAGGATGTTCAGCGAAGCTGTTATGTGGGTCCCTTCATGGTGAACTGCACCTGCGCCGCGGGTCGGCCCTATGTTGTACTATTTTCGGGATCGCTCCACGTATATATGGGGAGTGCTTCACTTCCTGCCTCACCTCCGCCGTGGGTCTGCCTGTCATTACACTATGTCCAAGATCGGCCCACGTAAGAGGAGTGCTTAACGCCTACTTCCTCCGCCGCGGTTCGTTCGGGCATTGCACTATCTTCGGGATCGGGATCAGCCCACGCATGAAAAATTGTCGGTATACGTCCACGGAGACGAGATCCGCCAGAATCTAGCCATAAACAGCGTCGCTGTAAAGAGCTAAAGAATGAAGTTGGATAAAAACGTCGATTGACATTTCACTTTGACGTGCTCGATAAGCATTCAACAGGTTCAACGGACTTGAATGACACCTTTAGCGCCAGTGGACGAGAACAGAAGGGAGGTGTTGAGAGCACAATGCGCTAGCTTAAAAATTTTGATTCCCAGGCAAATAAATAAATAAATAAATAAATAAATAAATAAATAAATAAATAAATAAATAAAGTACACCTATGCACAGTGGCGCCAAACTTGATCAATATGTCAAAGGGAGCGTTACAAAAAGGCTGCTTCTTTATTTAGCAGGTCGATAGACGGGGTGCTTACACTGATTTGGCCATTCCGGTTGATAGCCTGTGCCTCGATAATTCCGCGCACATCTTTATCTCTGTGACTGGCCGCTGTACCTAACAATGTTATTCAAGTTAGAGTACCAACATGTACAACATACAGAGGAGCTTCAACTGAGATTACCTTCTGACCAGTCAAACGCATTGGACAGGATGGTTTGATGTGCTAAACGTAGCACTCACCTTGTTATGGTCACTGCGATAAATAAGATAGTTGCCAGGGCTATGTTCATCTTGAATCTGAAAATTATAATTTTTGTAAGGTTTTGCTTGCAGGCAGTATTAACTGAGATGCAGAAATCGGATTGTAAATTAGAAGAGTGAACAGCTGGGCTAGTTGTTTATCCGATATAATAAACGAGTTTTGCGCCAACACCACACACACAAGAAAGGAGACAACGCGGGCGCTTACTTCAACTGTTTAACGAGCGTGAAAGCATTCTACATATAGTACACCCCTCCCAGACCCAGAGTGCATGCGCACGCGTACAAGGAATCAGTTAGATTCGGGTTAAAAATATGTCATATGACTAAACACGGACAAACTCTCTGCTCGGCCTCGTATAAGGAAAACAGATGTGTCACTGACACAGTTCGGACCAGTTTTTCTAGTGTAAAAAGCTTCCAAGGCTTTGCGGACCGTTTGTTGCCCGCCTCTACTCAAAATCCTAACATCTCAGAACCGTGGAATACAATTGGTGCAAGCCCTGCAGTGTCCTACTAGCCGTTCACCACCATTACTTTCTTTATCTTTTGCATGATCCCTAAGCCGGTCATTCACGCGACGCCCCGTCTGTCCAATATAGGTTGTTCTGCAGGGCAGGGGAACTTCATAAATGACGTTTGTGGCACACTTTCTGAAACGTTGGCATGCCTTTTGTGACAGCCAACCTTTTGGCCTTCGCAGGATATGCGCCGGCTAAGCTGGGCTAGCTTTTTGGGAGTTGAACACACTACCGGCATGTTGTGTTGGTTAGCCACTTTTTTTTTCAGGCAGTGCGCAATCCTGTGCATGTAGGGAACCACTACAGTCCACTCCTTGCTCACCGATTCTTTCCTGCTGGCACCAGCGTTTATCTTCTTCAGAAACGTTTCTTCCACAGGCACCAAGACCGACTCAGGGAACCTAGCTGCAATCAGCCTGCCTAACTGATTGTCAAAGCTAGCTTGCATCTCATGCACACACGACTTCCGAAGTGATTAAAACCTCTGCCTTCTTTTACTAGTTTCGAGTGGGCGGAATTATACTGCAGGAGTCCTTTTTGGCACACGAGGGGATGTAAGCCCAGCAAATGTGCCCATCTGCAAACTTTAACCGAAAATCTAAACACTGAAGCATGCCAATCACCGGCAGTTCATTGGTAAACGAGAGGCCCTTTCCGAGTTTTATAAGCTCATCTAAAAGACTATTTGCCGTTGCCTCACTAGAAACAGCCCTTTAATTGTTTAAAACAACAAGAAAGTCGTCCATGTAACGAAACACTTTAAAGAAGTTGTCATTATTAAAATGATTAAAACGATTGTGTAAAAAGCGATCGATGAATGATAAAAAAAATATTACAAAGTATAGGGCCTATGGAAATGCCTTCCTTTTTTGGCACGTAAGCTTGCTCGTCAAATATTATAAAAATGCTAAGAGAAAAATCTAAAAGTGCTAAAAAGTTATCAACAGTGATACCAGCGATGTTTTGGAAATATACAGGGCCCCTTTTGTCTATGCAAGTTTTTGCAGAGTTAAATAGCTCACAAGGAGGCACTGAATTGTATAGCTCTTCCATATCAACAGAAAAAGCATAACCTATGTCACTATAACGCCCTTGAGCCAATAAACACCATACATTCATTCATTATGTCACTATTATCTACGAAAAAATTGGCTACATCCCCCGAACGCTTTGCAAGAAAACGATTGGCTATCTTCAAGGTTAATTTCACCGCGCTAATTTTGACCATGGGATCTCTAATGTGCACCCAATGCATGGTACACGGGTGTTTTTGCATTTCAGCCCCTTCAAAATGCGGCCGCCGCGGCCGGGATTTGATCCCGCGACCTCGTGCTTAGCAGTGCACCACCATAGCCGCTAAGACACCGCGAAGGATTAATTCTGATATGCATTTTACCGTTAGTGCTAAACACTCTAAGCACACCAGCAACAAGCATACTATACGAGACTACAGGAAAGCAAACTTCGAGGACGTCATTGTGAGTTATGCACGTTTCTTGACACATTCCTGACTTACTTTGAAGGCCGTTCGGTTCAAAGTAAATGGGACGTGTTTACTGATAAAGCAAATGAACTAATGAACAAGCGTGCTCCCTGGTATAACACTCACATTAAAGGACTTTCTAACCGGAAAAAGCACACCTACCGCTCAGATAAATTGTTCTCCAATGCTTCTCGATGGACGGCAGAGAAGGTGGCTTCTAACGAATGTATGCAAGCTATAAAATACGCAAAACGCAATTTTCTTATTGTTACTTTCACTCTAGACCTCTTTCCGATAAATCAATCTTATTAGACGACTATATTGGGTAGCCTGTTTGTAAAAATGTCTCTGCAATTCACCTCAACGAAGGCTTTGTGAAAAAGTTTTCGGGAGCTCTTAAGAGGCAACTTCCTGAGTCAGGTAACTATGATGGTTCCAGCGATACTGGATACATCTGGTGTTGCTAAACTTACTGACAAACGCGATTACAATTCTTCACCTGGCTTCGACTCAATTAACACTAAGTTCTTAAAAAACACATTTTCGCGTACAGCTGTATTACATAATCAAAAGTTTCAGCAGGTATTCAATACAGCTGCTTTACCTTTTCAATGGAAGATTTGGGAGGTGGTTCCCCTCCACAAATCTGGTAACAAAAACTTATCAACTAACTATCGCCCCACTTCACTTACCAGTACGCGCTGCAAACTGCTAGAAGACATTGTATTCAAAAGCCTCGTCGACTTTCTCGAAGATAACACATTTTGTTTCACTTAATATTACGTGCCAGAAGCACGATTTGATTATGAAGCATTCTTTAGTGGGAGACTCATTCATTTCGACCACCTGGGGTTCTTCAACGTGCACCTAAATCTAAGTACACGGGTGTTTTTGCATTTCACTGCCATCGAAACGCGGCCACCGTCGACAAGATTGACAGATACGCATTGTTTTTCGGTAAGAATATGTTGTTACATGAATTTAGGCACCACAATTGTCGTTTGAAAATCGAATGGGAGGGTTACTTCCATGCCTGTCGCCAAAGTTTCTTCAATGTATCAGCGGAGTTCGTTAATGCAGCATTAGGGCAGTATAACAGGGACAAGGCGGGAGATGGAAATTGAAGACGATGAGCAAAACAAGAACAATGTCATAGTAGGAGCCAATGTTTCGACAAGTGGACTTGTCTTCTTGTAGGATGGTATACTATATAAGGTGGTAAAAATAAGGAATACACACGGCTTTGCACATCGTGAACTTCAGCGGGATCTTGCGGTAATGTGATTATATTTTACCTAGTAAAGAATTTCATGTTCGTTATTTTTCAGTAATAGATTAAGCCGCGCTTACCAACAAATATTGAAGCCCATCGAAGCAGAGACTCACGCAAACGATGGCTACTTTGAGCGCGCACATTAGTCAGAATTACATGCATTGGCTTGCAGCAATCGTCTGTGAAACGACATATCATTTGCGAATAAAAGGATTCCTTGCTCCACCAAGAATGCGCCGCTGTTACTATTACCCTTTCGTAACGAACACTAACTTGTTTTTCAGCGATAATGATCAGCAGCCTAGAAACATTTTTTTTTGTATGCCGGCGAAGTTACGCCAGCTGTACGGACATATGGACAGTCACGGACGTTTCGTCATTCGTGTGGCTATCTGTGTAGCTGGTTTGCGATGAATAAAAGCAATAATGCATTTCTTATGCACAAGTACGTTACCGATCGCATTATTTCGTCGGTCATCTTGTCAGACGTGATATTCGCCATCTGTGTTATGTTTACGTTAATATTATTGGGAACATTTAATTTTCGCTTGTGGACATCTCTACAACTACTCTCATAGCACCCTAATGAAGCTCTAACTGATGTCTAAGTCAGTTAATTCATCAACCAATTAATTTAAATTTTACTTATTGCCACTGCCATAGTAATAAATGTACGTCTGAGCTTGGCTTCGTCGCTCAACCGATCTTGTTGCAAATTTCATGGGACAAAATTTAAATACGACGACAGAAGTTATCGTAGGACTTGCATCTTTCTACGCATAAAAGTTACTTGTTGTTTTGCTAGCTGTCCCAAGGTGCTTCGTAAGAAAAAGTTGATCGTAACTGCTACAAAAACCGGTACAATGACTCATTCATCCCTAGGACAAGCACGGACTGGAATCGCCTTCCCGAATCAATCGCATTCATCACCAATTCTACCAACTTCAAGACCGCCGTTCAGAATGCCTTTTGGTAATATTTTTGTTAATACTTTTTGTTTGTATTTTTACGGCATTACTTTTATTTTGGACATCAATATTTTCTGCAACTCCTTCAAGCCTTGAAAGTACGTGAAATAAATAAATAAATAAATAAATAAATAAATAAATAAATAAATAAATAAATAAATAAATAAATAAATAAATCGACAAACAAAACACGTCGTGGACAAGGAAAATGCGTGCTTCTTACCGCGGTGTTAAAAGCGTCTTGTCCCGAGGTTTCAGCGGCTGATTCAGCGGAGTGTCGCGCGTGGAGGTGTTCAAAGTTATTTTGACTAAGAGTGGTGGGGCGTCTTTATATCCACTGCAAGCGGCGAGGGTGCCGCCGCTGACAACAACGCGGCGACATTTTGCGAGCCAGCTAGCCGCTCTTGGACGTGTTCCAATGGGCGCGGCACGATTTTCTCATGATTGACGGGACCAAGGTGGCGCCAAAGGAAGACCACGGACGAACGTACAAGTCGGAGTCACTGAAGGTCTAACTGTAGGCTTAATCGCCCATTTAGAAACTT
Organism: Dermacentor albipictus; assembly: GCF_038994185.2. Classification (NCBI taxonomy): domain Eukaryota; kingdom Metazoa; phylum Arthropoda; class Arachnida; order Ixodida; family Ixodidae; genus Dermacentor; species Dermacentor albipictus. Next base: position 124,705,691 of record NC_091828.1, read on the forward strand.
TTCCGGCTTGACAACGGATCTAAAGGAGCTCCACAACCCAAGCGTGAGAGCGTTGCAATTATATGCGACGCCAGTGGCACGCGATGTATTCTGTTCGAAGAGCTTTTTTTCTCCACCTGTGTAGTGTGTCACTCGCTGTAAGTATAACACTACGGTACACCTAAAATACTAGTGAACTGTGATTCAAGCAAGGCGGATGTCAACTGGGAGATGGAGATTTCATATGATCGAGTTTGTTTGCAGATCATGATCAACGCCTCGGTGAATCAACTCGTCTAAACATTGGTTTTAGCCTGGTGCTTTAACTATTTTACTAATATTCATTATATACAGTGTGCTTCAGCGAACACTTGTAAAAAAATTTAAAGGTCTCTTATGACAGATAGCACAATTCTAGCTCATGAGCTGGTCTACTCGAAGTGGCGGACATTACTTGCAGAAAAAATTGAGATGCAATCTAATTATCAAAATAACGTTGATTAAGTTCTTAGCTAATTACCTTATGGCCCATACTGCAATTTATAAATTCCAGCCGTGGAATTCTCAAGGTGGATCCTCTTGGAGCGAATTCTGAGGATGAGACCAGCTTCGAGATATCAATTCCCAAACTTTGCGAAGAAATACATTGGTGTTCCATTCACTTTCTTAACAAAATGTCGTTTTATGTAATGAAGCAAAATGCAAAGGCCAGTGCATTTCTCCGGAGAGTCTGGGAATTAGTATCTCGAAACTTGTGTCATTCTGGGCATTTGCTTCAAATGGATCTACCTTGCGAACTACACGGCTACAACTTGTAAATTGCCATGCGAGCCACAAGCAATTAGCATAAAGTTTAATTAGTGAATAGTTGCTAATGAGTTGATTATGCATTTCAGTTTCTTGTGCATGTAATATCCGCTTTTTCGAGTCGACCAGCTCATGAATTAGAATTGTACCATCTGCCACAGGCCACATTTAAAAACTTCTGAAAATGTTCACTGAAATGCCTGGCATAGGAACTGCCCATAGCTCTTAAAACTACTTTGTGCCACACCACCTCTCCCTTTGGGGTGAAGCCATAAAACATATTCGGGTATAGTGGTGTCAGTGGTATCATAAGGATCAAGAGCGAGGAAAACGAAGTGATTGTTTGATAGAACGCTTGTACTTTTCTCTCCGATTTTTCGCTTTGTTTCCCTGCATTTCTAGGAGCTGCCGCTCCCTCCTTGCGGCAATGGCTGGAGAGATCTCCGAGCACTTTCCTGATGCGCAGCCTTCAGGTCGGCTAGCGTCCAAGAAACGTGCAAGTGCGTCAAGCGATACAGACAGCGAGGTCACTGAGACATGTTCGGACAGCTACGACTCGTCGGACGATGACTTCCAGGTCGTGATGAGTAGATCAGTGAAAAGAAGACTACTTCGTCTTCGGCACGCATCTTCGTCGCCAAGTGCTTCTACCGTGAAGAGTGCACCGCTGCGCTGGCCGCACACTGTGCTCTTTATGCCCGTGGACTCGGCCACCAATTTGCGGCTCCTCAACAGGCAGGTCCTCTCTTCGTTACTCGAGAAAATCGCACCAAATGAGAATAAAGACGTGCGGATAAACTCGTGGAAAAATGTCCTGGAAGTTGATGTCTTACATCGTAGCGCGCTACAATACCTATGTAATATAACTGAGATCGACAATGTGAAGGTGCGACCAATGATCCCTACAGGAGGCGATGGTACTGCGGACGTCATTTATGACGTCGACGCTGCCATCACGAATGACGATTTGCCAATACTGATCAAGCCAACGACAGAAGGTACTTTCATTACAAGGATTTTCACACTGGGAAACACACGTTGTGTGAAGATTTTGTTTGAAGGAGACAGCCTTCCTTGCCACGTCAAAGTAGGACATGTCCGCCATCCAGTACGAACATTCGTACCGAAGTCCCTGCAGTGTTTCAAGTGTTGCAAGATTGGCCACGTAAAGGCTGTCTGCGTGAACAACGTCGTGTGCCCGCGGTGCTCTGAGTCCCATTCAGAAGACGCCTGCAGCACAGATGTTCTAAAGTGTCCTAACTGCAGTGGTCTCCACAAGGCATCAACAAAGGATTGCCCGCGGGTGCGGAAGGAATTCGGGATCCTAAAATGAATGGTGCGGGACAATTCAACGCATTGAGAGGCTGCTACCGCTGTTCGGCGACGTCGGCATGGACACCGAATACGTTCAGGAAATTCTGCTACTGCACATAGGAACACGCCATCTACCGTCAGAAGGATTGCCGCGTCATCGCACAATGCCACCAAGACAGATACAAGGAAAGCGAACAAAGCGGAAAGGCTCGCCCGTCCTGAAGAGTGGCCTGAGCTACCGAGGGCACAACTCCCTGGTAAGTTGCCTCAAAACGCACCAACTTTGACGGCTTCGGCAATTGTTGAAGCGATACTGGCTGATGATCTCCAGGTCATCAACATTCTGCGGTCGCTCATGAATGCCATTCGCGTTATACTTACCAACATGAAATCTTCGTTTGCGCAAAGCGCGCTACAAGTGCTGGACACTTTGAGTTCAGTACTTGCAGCTCTTGGTTGAAATTATGGCTCTCCAGAAGCCGTCGTTTCGTGACGAAGTCCGAAATGCGTCGATAGTTCAGCGGAACGCCAGAGGACTTAAGCCACGCATGTCGGAGTTTGTGTTCACGAATAAGTTCCCAGTCATCGTCATCTGCCAGCCCGATCAGATAACATCAGACTGTCCGGGTATGAGTGTTTCATGTCCTCCACCCACGGAGAATGCAGCAAGATCATCGTATTCATACGACGTGATCTTACGTATGTCCATCATCCAGTGTCACCTGACCAAGAAAACCAGTGGGTATGTCTGACAGTGAAGAAAGGCAAGCTCACTTTCATAGTAGTTGGAACCTACACATCGCCCTCAAGTCGGCTGGACTGGCGCGAGCGGTTACGGCGAATCACGTACGACAGCGACTCCGCAGCCTTTGGTGATGACTGGAGATTTTAATGCCCACCACCATCTCTGGGGAAGTTCTAAGATAAACTCGAGAGGCAGAAGATTAGTGTCATTTGCCTCCGAACAAGAACTGTGCTTGTTAAATGATGGAAGCCCCACTTTTCTGCGTGGAACTGCTTACTGTAGCTCCCTGGACCTCACCTTTGTTTCACGCTCCTTCACTATAAACTTCAGGTGGTTCCCGGATATTGAAACGCGGGGAAGTGACCACCTACCCACTTATCTTAGGATTGAAGGGTTGATGGGCTCCAAGTTAGCCGGCGTCACACAATGTATCGACTGGCCAGCGTTCAAATCAATTGTCAAAGACGGCTGTCGTGATGACTTGTCCTCTAGCCCAGAGGACATCATAAAGGGTGCCCTAGAGGCTGCCACACATTCGCTTCCGAGAGCGTATACGCGCACCGAATACGACATTGAGCTAGAGAAGCTTCGTGCAATTCGTCACCGTGCAGAGAGAAGACACAGGCGCACGAAGTTTGTATATGACTTGAGGTTGGCCAGAAGAACTCCAAAGAAAATTCAGCGTCGCATGGACAAACTTGCATTGCAAAGATGGAGGTTTGCCTAGGTGGTTTATCGATATTTCCTTCTTTAGTATTTTCGTGCGCCACGTCACGGTACGCCCTCAGCAAGCCTAAAGCTTCGTCGTGTTCCGTTTCTGTCACTTTATGGTCTTTGCCGTTTTCCAGTATACAGGCGGTGCCGTATCGAAAGGCGGTCATGACGTGTATGCAGCTCCTGCAATTGCTTCGGGCGCTCGCAGAGCTCAAAAGCATGGCGTTCGAGATAAGCTTCCATTACTCCGAAAGAGCGCTCGCTTGCAGTCTGATTTGGAAGCCACCAATGACAGGCATTTTATTTGTATTCTGAGCACTCTCGTAGTGATCAAATTTGACCAAATGCAACGGTAAGGCCGAAAGGCCAGAAACGACGTGTACTGACGAATATGTCACCTGAAAAGCACAAGAACTGGTTGCGGTAACTAGCATAAATCTATTTCTATCAGCGTAGAAAGGAGGTCTTGCTGTTTTTATTGTAAATTTTAGAGCGTCTTGCTTATGACGACAGCTAATGTGCTGCTCAAGTGTTTCATCGGCCTCCTTGAAACACTGGGAAGCGCGAACAGATCTTAAGAGTGCGACGCTATTGAGTAAAATGGTAATCATTTAGAGGTAGTGCTATGGAACAGTTATACCAAACTTCACACTGACGAAGTCCAAGAAAGATTGAGTTTAATACTATAGGGTCATTATACAAGCTAGAAATACGTAAGAGACGCAATGTGCAGATTAGATGCACCCCAAATGTCTAGAGGACATAACTGTCATGCGCTATAACTCGTTCATGTGCGGGTATTTTCCTGTTTTTGTTTTATTTTAGGTCATGTCCTCTTCACTCGCCTTTCCTCGCCTTACCCCATCACAGGATCGCCAGCCTACGCGAACGATGTTTACTCTAAACTGACTAACGTCGATGTCTTGCCCACTCTTCCCCTCCTAGTATTTCAACACCGCTTCTTTTTTACTGTTGATCGTTTCCAACAAGAACATTCGGCAGAGATTCGAAAGTTTGCCTCCTAGTCTTAATATCACTCTGAATTACCATTGTCTTCAGTGAAACAACTGAGGCTTGGGGAGTTTGTCGAAAATGTGCTTTGTATGCATGGGAAGTGATGGTAAGGCCACCTCATTTTGTTACGTCCGGGCTGGGCGGTCTGTATATCACTATGAAACCAACGGTGCCATGTCGTCCTGTCGCAACACATAGGCTTCCTGTTGATAATATCTTTATTTCTGTACTTACGAAATACCTCAAGGCAAAATTCACTCTATTAACAAGTTTCTGAGGCATCAGTGGCGTTGATAGGTTTGCAGTGACCCACTCCGCCGACTTCGAACGCCTTTTCAGGGTCTTGCAGGACACATTCGTGGCCCTCGGTGCAAAGGTTGAGGATCCACACGTTGCACTCTTCGCCGGGACACTGCGCATGAGAAATTTCAACGTTTCGAGAGTATGCACTTCGCAGTTTAACTACGCCATTGTGCGGAAGTTTAGGCTTCGTTAGTAACAACTTTGTTGCGGTGCCACTTTTTACAGTTGAAAGCTTTTTCTTAGGGAAGCTGAGTGAACATTTGTAACGTCCCGCATCATGGCAGTGCTCAGGGTACACTTTAAGTCGTTATCAGGGATATAAGGTTAAGACATGCCTTGTTACCTCTTTTACTTCCTCTAAATGGTGAAGTTCTGTCATCTGTCCAACAGACTGGCTTAACCAGTCGCTCCGTGCGTCGTTTTGAAGACTTCACTAAATCATTCAGTCGGTAGTGGTGGCGGGTGGTGTGCAAACGACAGGAACGTAGTCAACGCGAGCTTATCACTCGCGCTTACTCGAGATTCTTCGTTCAAGGAGGACAATTGCGACCTCCTATGCAAGTCGCGAGATGAGTTCCACAGACTACCCAGTCTTTTCAGAGAGGGACAAAGACACTCTGCGTCCTTCAATGCAATGTTAGTGCGGCCCCAGACATCTAAGGGCATCATCATATTGTCCTGTTTCGTGCGGCTAGGAGCCGCTAGTCCCTCTAAGGAGGTTGCGAGGTCCTGAGAATGACGCACCTACTTGATAGGCCAGAGTATCATTCGTTGCTGGCATTAAAGAAAAAAATCGCTGCCGATTATACAATACTTCCTAATGCGAAATTTGAGCTCTGCTCTATACGTGTGTTCATTTCGCGATACATTGGCGGGCGCGGACAATCTTTCTCTAGCATAAATTTGCAAACGGAGCGATTGTGACGCGACTGCCTCGCTAACCTGGAGACGGCGAGAGGTAGCCCGCGGGTGACGCGTGGGCTCGATTCACAGATGCCACCGCAGACGGACCTGCCAGACGACATGCGCTACTCTGGCGCCATCTCGTAGCCGTCGTCGGCGCACTACGCATTTCTTCTCACGCTTTAACCAAAACCTCCTCCCCCGCTTTCCGCCTCGCGGTTCCGCTGCGCCCTCCTCTTGTGCTTTCGTTCTCGCGTCTTTCATCCGCCGCTGCGCTGCGCGTTCGCTCTTTCATCCTTCGCTGTGCTCGCTCGCTAGGCTACACTGACGCCTACGCTCGCCCCAGGAACGGACGCCTAAGAGCTGCAGTCTAAAAGACGAATCGCTGCAACATCTAGGAACGGCCATGTACCACCATCTACCAACAGAAAGATTTGGCATAATGAGGTTCACTGAAGTAAGGCAAAAGTTCGTAGCCGTATGGTAAATAGCATAGTGATTATTAATCGCTAAAATTGGCATGTGTAACAACTCGATGCAGTTTAATATTGCCAGAAAAAGATTAGATCTAGAAAACGCATGCTTCCTTTAGGAATGCTAAGCTGTGTCGCTTCACAAACCAGGTTGTTTGTTTTCTTTTTGCTGGTAAATGCATCTGTGCCGATTAGCTTGGTGAACTGGGATATATTAAACCGCATCTACCACAGTAGAACAAAGCAGCTGACGTGCCTAGTCACCAGCACCTCTATCTCTTGACTGCGCCTTAGCTATGGCATCGAATCGACTGATGTCGCCGATTATGTAAATCGCATGGCATGGCCCCCGTACCACCGGCCATAGAATGCGAGCAAAGATGGCCTGCTTCTTTTGATGCGCCAACCTTGACTAGAAGTACGCCAGCTCGGCCGAGTTGGTTTCCGCACTTAATGTGTGTACAGAGGGAAAAGAAGGATAAGTCCGCTATTTTAACTTGTTCAAGTTGAAGAGATCTAGAAGCGCACCGGTACACAGACAAAGCGTTTCAGAAAAAATTCAGTACCGGTGTGGCAAAAGATGCGAGAGAAATGCGTGAACATTATCCCGCGCCTCTTTGACGTCCCTAATTCGCGAGTTTAAACCGAGCCGCGTTCACTACATTGCAAAGTGTTCTTCAGGAGCTCAGTTGATATAGGTTGTGCGTCTTCGAGGACCGAACGGCATAAATGCAAGTTCTCTGATACGCTTAGACTGTTGTGCGATAAAATAGCCGACGTGGCTCGGAGGTCTTGCTCCTACCCTATGTCTCTGTGGCAGCGGATGTAAGAAAAATTCCCGCGTCTTATTTGTGCTCTCAATCCTGGATATCGCGGAGTGCAGGTCTGTTTATAGGCGTCCTTTAACGTCAACATGGTTAGCGAGCACTTCAGAGTACGAAAATGGTGTGTAGATGAAACATAACTTTGTTCAGTATTATCTAATCTGCGCCCTTCGCTGATCGCTCGTCTCAGTTCCCCTGCCATTACCTATCACATTTGCCGTAGTAGCATATGTTACTCGACCACGGCCTAGTTTCACGGGTAGGCTAAAATGCGCTTTGTCTCCACTAAGACGGTATCTGCCTCTTCCTAGGTACCTTGTAGCAGGTCTCTGTTATGAACGAGCTCTCCTCCTTCGTCAAAAAAGAGAAAACATTGCTAATTAGGGGACATAAGAAATAAACATAATACCAAAACACAAAAAACACAAATAACACAAAAAATTAGGACATACATAATAAACAAACATTCAGGAGCTAGGGTTCATTGGGGACGTAATCTGGGGCGATCACTTTCGTTGATGCTATCGCTTCGGCCATCAGGCAGACGTTGATTGGCTTGTTGAGAATTACGTCACGCAAAGGCGATAGCAGCACCGTAAGTGATCGTCCAAGAATACATACCCTGGATAACGCTCTGAGGGTCGAACAGCTGGTGTACGTTTCATGAACAGCCTAAATTATTCTCGAGAGGAGTCGTACGCCTACAACCCAGCTCCTCTCCGTGACACTAATTTAACGGAGACTCGGTGAAACATCTCTCTTTCGGAGCCAGAGCTGCCCTGATTTGCGAAGGATAATTGCCAGCCACGACTCGAAAGGAGAAGCCCACCTTCGTCGACACAACCATCAGCTTCACCACCTCGGTGACACTAAAAATCCCTAAGAAATTCCTGTACATGTGACTATCCCACATTCACAATTTTTCTGCTTTCTTCAGTGCCTCGATATTGAAGCAGCGCACCTACTCCGGACACGTACACGTACACTTAGAAAGGACATACACAGGCGGCGCACTGCAAATGCAAATGGTTGATGTGTATGTCCTTTCTACGTGTACGTGTGCGTGTCAGATGTAAGTGCGCTGTTTCAATATCATGACTCACCAACTAGCCCATCAGTATCATTTAAGCGAATCCAGTACCTCTGTGCTCTCGCGCCCTTGGTGTATTCTTCGTAGCTCCGTTCGAACTTTCCGCGTTTAGGATGTTTAACAAGAGCTTAGCTAAAGTTAGCGCACATAATGCGCCTTGATATCTATAAGAATAAAAAAAACAAAGACTGCGTTATGTGCACGTGTATAGCGAGGCGGCCCCAATCTACTGCACTCTGAAGATACTTTACCGTACGCAAGGCGTTTGCGAGCGTATTCTTAAAGCGCCTTTACCGATTGTCCCTATTCTTGTTTCCGTACCTTGTAGCAGATGTCACAGCAATTGCACATGTCCTTGTAGCTTCCACAGGAGCACTGCCACTTTGGACAAGTATCCGGACTGCACTCCATCTTCGCGCAGTTCAGAGTAGATGTTCCCGAAGTGCTGCGAGTGTTGTTTTCTTTTTCAGAAACACAAAAGAAGATGCAACGATGGCGAATATCTGCAATCACTTAGGTGGTTGTTTTTTGTTGCAAGATGTGCATGAAATCGGCCCCAAGTCCTACGACTATTCAGAGGAGGGCGTCGATGATTGATTGAGTCGCAGTATGGAGATGGGATGAGAAACAAGAACTTAGTGTCCTCTAACTCTGTGAAGAAGGATGACCAGCGAAGCTGTGTAAGGGGGCCCCTTAATGGCGAACTGCACCTCCACTGCGGGACGGAACCTGGTATTGCGCTATCTTCGGGATCGACCCACGTAAGGGGGGTGCTTAACGCCTGCTTCTCCTCCACCGCGGGTCGGCCGGGCATTGCACTATCTTCGGGATCGGGATCAGCCCACGTATGAAAGATTGTTGGTCTGCGTCCACGGAGACGAGATCCGCCAGAACCTAGCCATAAATAGTTTCGCTGTAAAAGGCTAAAGAAAGAAGTTGCGTAAAAACGTCGATTGACATTTTACTTCGCTGCGCTCGATATACATTCAACAGCTTCAACGGACTTGGATGACACCTTTAGCGCCAGTGGACGAGAAGGGACGTATTGAGAACAAAATGCGATAGCTTCAAAATTTTGACTCCCAGACAAATAAATAAATAAATAAATAAATAAATAAATAAATAAATAAATAAATAAATAAATAAATAAATAAATAAATAAATAAATAAATAAATAATACACCTACGCTCAGGAGTGCCAAACTTGATCAATAAGTCAAACATAGCTTTACAAATAAGCTGTTTTTTATCTAGCAGGTCGATAGACGGGATGCTTGCATAGCTTTGATAATTCCGGTTGATAGCGTATGTCTCCGTAATTTCGCGCGCATCTTTGTCTCTGCGCCTGGCCGCTGCACTTAAGGATGTTATCCAAGTTAGAGTACCAACAAGTACAACATACAGACGAACTTGACCTGAGACTACCTTCTGACCAGTCAAAAACGTTGGACAGGTTGGTTTGATGTGCTAAACGTAGCACTCACCTTGTTATGGCCACTGCGATGAATAAGAGGGTTGCCAGGGCTATGTTCATCTTGAATCTGAAAATCATAATTTTGGTAAGATTTTGCTTGCAGGCAGAGTTCACTGAGGTACATAAGTTGCGTTGTAATTTAGAAGAGTGAACTGCTGGGTCAGTTGGTTATCCGACGTAATAAAGAAGTTTCGCGCCAAAACCACACACACAAGAGAGGAGACAACACGACCGCTTACATCAATTGTTTAACGAGTGTAAGAGCATGCAACATATATTATAGCCATCCCAGACCCCTAGTGCATGCGCATGCTTACAAGGCATCAGTTAGATTCGGGTTAAAAACATGTTATCCGACTAAGGGTGAAAGCAATTTCTGCTCGGCCTCGTACAGAACTAGAGAAATGTCACTTACGCATTTCGGACCCAAAAAATTATGGGATTTTACGTGCCAAAACCACTTTCTGATTATGAGGCACGCCGTAGTGGAGGGCTCCGGGAATTTCGACCACCTGGGGTTCCTTAACGTGCACCTAAATATAGCAGTTCGGACCAGCTTTTCTAATATAAAAAGCTTCCAAGGTTTCACGTGCCGTTTTTTGCCCGCCTCTAGCCAGGATCCTCACATCTCGCAACCGTGGAATACAATTGGTACAATCCCTGCAGTGTCCTACTATCCGATCACCATCGTTATTGTCGAAGATAGCAGGTTATGTTTCACTTAAAATTACGTGCCAAAAGCACGATATGATTATGAAGCACGCTGTAGTGGGGTACTCCGGATTAATTTCGACCACCTGTGGTTCTTCAACGTGCACCTAAATCTAAGTACACGGGCGTTTTTTGCATTTCGCTGCCGTCGGGATGCGGCCGCCGTAGACGAGATTTGATCTCGCAACCTCGTGCTTAGCAGCGCAACCCGAAAGCCACTAAGAAACCAAGGCGGGTAGTTTTTTTCACTTGCGTAACATCGCTTTGGGAACTCGTACACATGTGAAACCCAACTCGTAATTTTCACTGATCACTTGCATCGAATTCTTTATCGGTCATCTTGCGCGGAGTGCATTTCTTTTTAAGATTTCTCAAAAGCATTCGATAGAATCTCTCATTGGGTCATTGGTATCATTGGAGTCAATAAACTGTAAGGTTGTCGGCATAAGTCGTAGTTATGTTTATGAAGCATTGTTTAGGAAGTTTCCAATTGCAATTAAAACTGGCGCTTCTCAATTATTTAGATGCTTTTGTTTTATTTGAAGGAACTTCTTGACTATTTTAAATATATTTGCTCAAATTTTCTTCTTTGGATTCCGATGACGTCGAGCGTCTACTTCTTTCCTACAATATAGACAAAGGTCACGTGGACATATCGAGAATTTCCGGGAGAGCATCGTTTCTTGATCATATTTCTAATTATTCTGGTAATTAATTTTATTTCATTTATTTACTCTCAGCGCCGTTCGGCGTTACAGAGAGGAGTGCATAATAATCAAGATTACCTGTGCAGAAGGCAGAATAATGAACATGGTCATATACAGCCGACTTGAAGGCTTCAGGTATGTACGCATCCAAGGGAAAGCATACACAAAAGTCACCCGCCGTGGTTGCTCAGTGGCTATGGTGTTGGGCTGCTGAGCACGAGGTCGCGGGATCGAATCCCGGCCACGGCGGCCGCATTTCGATGGAGGTGAAATGCGAAAACACCCTTGTGCTTAGATTTAGGTGCACGTTAAAGAACCCCAAGTGGTCGAAATTTCCGGAGTCCTCCACTACGGCGTGCCTCATAATCAGAAAGTGGTTTTGGCATGTAAAACCCCATAATTTTTTTTTACACAAATGTCCTTGGCCACAATTCGGAGTAACTAAAATTCAATTAGCCTTTGTATGGCACTGCACATAAAAGCAACGGTCGCCTCGTATGAGAGCTACACTTACCTCCGGCTCTAACATTAGGGAGTGTTTGGCGCAGCGGGTAAGCGTCAGGGGCGTTTATAACCAGACCTTTTGCAGACGCTCACGGCTAACCGCTAACCTGACAAGGCCGTAATCTAGGTAGAACGACAAGGTTAGGAAATTTGCAGATGTGGAGTCAACTGGCACAAGGCAGGGGTGAGGGAAAATTGTTGGGATACGGTCTTGGTCCTGCAGTGAACATAGTTAGGCTGGTTAAGTAAACCACTAAGAGATCGGGAAGTTGGAATACAGGGCGCAGATCGGGTAAATAATAGCGCCACACTTCCGAAATTTTCGTGAACAACAATGCTCATTTTGAAACGCGCCAGACACAGCGAGCAAACAAAGAACGCGTGGAGAAATGGCGAAGTGAATGTTAACTATGAATTGAAAGAAACCTAGGTAGAAATCCCAGCTTGAGGCTACGTTGTACAATATAAGTGTAAGGCGAGCTGAGCTAAGTCTACGTGAAAGCGGACTCAATTTTTGAGAAGTATTTAAAGACTTGTGATGTATGGCCCACTGACGACCAAAGTGCCTCGTCACCTACAGATCGTGGATAGTGGCTGCATACGACGCACCCATTCCAGAGCGTTGTTTCTTGTCGCATTGCTAACGCATCGTGGCAAATCATGTCCATTTGTTGCTTATGTCGACCCCCTTAGGTCTAATTTCCGGACTTTCAAAACAGCGGCGAGTTTTGGCTTTATTGTTCAAATATCTGTCAGAAATTGGTCTAATAGGAAAGCTTTAAGGATTGAACATTTCATATACAAACGCCTAAGTTTACCCGCCATGTCACCTGTATAAGCTAGTGTCAGGTGTATTTGCGCATAGCATATTTATTTTTATTCTCTTTTTCTCCCACTCTCCTCTGGAATCTTTTAATCCCATTCCCGATCCCTATACAGAGTAGCATGCAAGCGTTTGTATACCCGCAGCAAAGTTCTATATTTTTTTAATAAAGAGTCCTCTCTCTCTCTCTCTCTCTCTCTTGTCGCATTGCTCCACGGAACTTATAAATTGTATGCTTCTCCACGAAACGGCTTCCGCGCACGTGTATATGGGGCATACGCCTAAGCTTGAGCCGGTGGGATCCCGGAAGGCAGCGGTTTTGAAACCCGGGGTGTTATAGGCAGCCGGAACGCGTGCTCAACCAGAAAGCGCCATGGTAGAATGGCTTAGCAAGGTGCTAAAAAAATGGAGGAAGTCCTCACAGTAGCGTAAACAGCGTGAGAATAAGACAGCAGAAACAGACGACATAGGTGCTGACTTCCACGTCTATGTTTATTGCCCAGTGGCCAAAGATGTAGCAGAAAAACACGTACACATAGACAAGGATAAAGTAAACCTCGTGAGAAGAAGACAGTGAAGAAAACGACATAGGAGCTGACTTCCACCTAAGTTTATTGCGCAGTGTCCAAAGATGTAGTAGATGAACACCTACACACAGACCAGGATAAAATAAAGCTAGAAATAAAAGTCACACAGAGACACTCACTTTAAAAAAAATTTACATTCATGACTGCCCTGCTATCAACCATGCCATATAACAAGTCCGGCTACGAACCATTTTGCGTTATGGTTATCTTTGTACCGCTGCAACAAGGCTTTGGCAAGTAACCCAGCAGTCAACTCCGTATACTCAGCTTCAGTTCTGACCTGTTCAATGCGCCCGCTTCAAGATCTGCGCGAGACAGTGGCGTTACTAGGCTTGCAGTGTCCCGTTCCACCGTGCTCGAAAGGAGTCGAAGGGTCGTCCAAGACACACTCGTGGCCACTGGAGCACCGGTCGAAGAAGTACGAGTTGCACTGCTCTTCCGGGCACTGCGTCGGAGGAGAACAGCTGAAGAGACAGACCGTCGTAGACGCAAGCAAGGGTTCATTTAAGAGTATACAGAACACCGAAAGACCCTTAAGGGTGCTAGGTTTGTAGCATGGGCGGAACCTTGAATATTTGCATAATATTGCATAATATTGAGGCTTCAATGACGTTTTCATGAATAAAGTATGATGTAGTGGTGCGAAATGCTTTTATGCGAGGAAAGGCAATGTTTTCTAGGTGTTCAATGAAGGATTTCCTTTCTTTTACTTGAAAATGTTATGTGATTCTGTTTTAGATGTAAACACAACACGCAAGCTGTCACGTCACCGCTCGCGGTGGGTGTTTGTTTTTGTTTTTTGCTTCTGCGGACGACACGCAACTCTATATACCCAATGCGAGGATAACAGTGACAACTGTGCAGACCGGACGCGAGGAGGAACGCTATCCTCCTCGTTACCCGGCGACAAACCAATCGGAGAGGCCCCCTTGGGAGCCAGTGGCCCCACTTCGTAACCCCTTGTAGAGCTGTACGCAAAACAACGTGACTCACCCGCCATACACAAACGGAAATTACCGAGCAGGCGCGCATTCGGCCAGATACAGAAAAGCACATCCGGTTCCCAGAGACAGCCATTACCATTAAAATAAAATCACGTGCACGATGGAGAGATTTAACGTTGGTCCAACGCCCCCAATATACCAAGATAACTTGCTTTTGCCCTGTTGTTTACGCTGACGATACCAGCGTTTTTCTAACGGGAGAATAGTCTATTGAACTAATTGACGAACGTGACATGTTGCTGATAGCATTAAATGAATTAGCTAACCAAAGCTAGTTAAGAATAAATGTCCCGAAGACCAAAGCAGTACTCTTTCGCACTAAAAACAAGGTTGTTAGAAGAAATTTTTCTCTATCGAGAGACAGTTCTACAATGAATATCGTACCAAGCTTTAAAACATTAGGAATAATTTTTCATCAAGATATGCTACGGAATACAGATACTGACATCGTGCAAGCTAAGCTGTCGCAGTTCATTGTGCTAATTTTCCATAAGCGCAGTGTCCTACTATGTAGCATTATTAAAAGTATAAGACCTTGTTTCTATCTAGGTTAAATGACAGCCATATGGTATGGGGAGCAACGACACAAGTCGGCCTCCTAAAATTATGCATATTACAAAAAACGTTTTTACGAGGTATAGATGATGTTTCCGATTACAGCCACGCTTCTCCTTTGTTCCACAAATACAATATTTTACAAGTCGCTGCGATCTAAGATTATAAAATTTGTAAAACAAGCAAGAGCTAAAAAATCGTACGTCCTTATATGGCAGAAAACTTAACCGTGCATCCCGCAAGGAATAAAGAACCTTGAAAGGTGCGAACATACAAAGCAACATACGGCCAACAAACATGTCTAAACAAGTTACCCAGACTACTAAATACACCAAGCAGAAACAAGTTTACTTTGGACCAGCTTACCGTTCACTAGATCACGCATTTTTTTCAAGCCCTCTTAACACCTTTGTTGCTTATCGCTGCAACTGTCTGTAGAGGAAACATTAGTTTTGTTTTTTTTATTTTTTGTTGCCGTGATGTAAACCGCCTTCCTTCCTTTCTTTCTTGTTTTACTTGATGATCTTCTTCCTAAAGCTATCGCAGTTTAATATGTACTTTCGCATTGTTGAGCAGTTTCTGCAAGTTGACTACGATTTTCGTATATATGATATCACGTAGCTGCGCAGCCGCTATTCTGTAGGGGCCTGCGGCTTTGTCAAGCTATGTCGGCAGTTCTTCCCGCTAGTCTCCAGCACCATGCGTGTTTGATGCGAACAAACTTGTTATCATTACTGCTATTATTATCTTCTTGGTCTTTAGAGTTCGATGCTGAAACCAATAGGCCACATGTGCGAACATGTTTCACTCGTACCATGATTACATACCGCATTCGCTGTCCTCTAGTCGTAACTTTCCTAGGATTCGTACTTGAGCAAAATTCGAAGACAGCCCTACCGACCCTGCGAATCGCGGGATTCAGAACAAAACGCCGGGCAGGCTCGGTTTGCTTGGGCATTGGAGGCGTCAGCTCTGTTCGACGCTCAGCCGCCACGTCTCACCTTGTTGCACAGGTCACAGCAGCGGCACAGGTCCTTGTGAGTCCCACAGCTGCAGTGTAACTGCGAACAGCTGTCCCGGTTGCATGCCACTTCAGGGCAACTGGGAGAGCGCGTAGCGGTGGCACTGCGAGTTTGCCCGAACAGTTTGCGTATATACTGTCACATTTTTATACTGAATAAATGTATACTCGTATGTTGCACTGTATAATTTTACAACATGCGTATGCAACATGCTTATACTGTGTTCTTGTTAAGTATACGGTAAGCTCTCAGTGTTACGAATGCCGGTTTAAAGGATATTTCAGAATAATGAACTTTTAGAAAATACCTGGTGGTTTTCCTATGCGTTCTGTGCAAAAAGTCTTTCAGGCGAGCGAATTTCTGAATATCGAATATTTAAGTTGAACGAACTTGATAATCAGTTCAACGAAGTTTTGCGCTCTGCAGCGCTGGTGTAGCCGATGCCTGCCCCCCCCCATCCCCCCCAACCCTCAATTTGCCCCTCCAGCGGTGGCGGTGCAGCATCGCTTGTGCTTATAGTGCCGGCAACGCAAAGCGGCTGTGCGGGAGACGAGAACGAGCCACGTAGGGTGTCTGTTTCTTTTTTTTTTCTTTCTCATTGGTTTAGTCCAGCCATCACCGTTTTGAATAGCAGCAAGATTGCAGTTGGTGCATTGTGCGTCAACTTCCGTTATGAGTTCGACGAAACATTAATGGCCGGGACTGTTTTCGGTGAATGGCTCCTGAGCATGAACGAAGCAAGGAAGACAAAAAGAAACATTCTTCTGATTGTGGACTATTTCTTTGCACACCTTGTCGACGTCCATTAAAGCAATGTGCGTGTTGGGTACCTCCCGACAAACTGCACCACTGTGCTTGAACCACTCGGGTATCATTCAAAACTTGAAGGTCGTGTGCTGACGGCGGCATATTCAGCAGACTTTAATCAACACAAGGATTGGCGATAATGTCCCCATCGATGTCAGGCAGCCGGCCGAGATGGTGACAGGCTCCTGATGGACAGTAACACCGGCTAAAATTAGAAGCTGCTGCCTTAAATGTGGCCTTTCACGCCTCTGCGGTGAAAACAAGCAAGAGGAACAGCGTGACGAGGTGGTCTACCACGGAATGTGGAGAAAAGTCTGTCACCAGCTGGACATTGACAGCAACACCTCGTTTGAAGAGTATGTGCAGTGTGACAGTGAGTTCGTTACTTGTGCTGAACTATCAGATCTGGAAATTGTTTCCAGTGCTCATCCCAAAGAAGAAGAGTGCGACGAGAAAGATGCAATGGTAGAGACAGATTCAAATCCTGTAACTTTAGCTGATGTAGGATGCCTTGGAAAGTTGCGAGACTTCGTGTCTCAGCAACAAGCTGTGCCAGAGGAAGCGCACAGAAACATGAACTCTGTGGACAGCTTTGTTACTTCGTTCAATTTATAAGCACCAACGAAAATTAAGATTTGCACTTCGTATATACTTATACACAGTGCTCACGGAATAAAGCGCGACAGACAGCATTTACTAGAATCGTGCATATGTGCAGAATACTCGAGAGTACCATTTGATGTGGCTAGGAATCTGGTCACCAAAGGTGAAGCCGACTGTGATCTAAGTGCACGTTCCAAAATTACGTCGATGTGACACGAACAGCAGCCGGTGGAAACGAAAGTACTCGCATTAGTTCGCCCTCATTCCGTGAGCACTGTAGGTAACTCCACAAATTGCATTTCACACTTTTATTTCGATGTCTGCTGTTCCCTATACTCTTCCGTATTCTACTGAATATTCAGTATAGTGAACATTCTATGAAGTGAACTGTTTCTTTGGGACCCTTGAAGTTCACTCTGGTGAGAGTTCGCTGTTCTTGTTTATACTGACAGCCTCCGTAATGACCATTATGGGACTAATAGCACATGACGTGTTACGCAGCTATTTCGCTTATATCGCATGCATGTTTTCGTCAGACAGGACAAGATAGTGCGCGCCCATAGAGCAGGTAAGGTAGTGCACGCGAATCATATTCTGTGTAAGTGTAAAAAAGGGATTTTGTTAGAACGGATGCACGCTGAAGGCCAAGAAACGTTACGTGTGGTTCCGTGTAATGTGGTGCACGAAATATTTTCTGAGCTTATTAACCTGGCAACATGATATGTTTGTCAGTATATGTGTATATATTATATTATGAGCACAGCCGTCAACCAGTTTAGTGCAAGCCACTACTGAAGCATCTCCGACTTTCATGAGTGCAACTTAGCTGCTCGATTTCAACTGTTACTTTAAACCGCAGCTCTTTGGCGCCCGTTCCTACGGCGAGCGTGGGCGTTGGTGGCCTACCTCGTGAAATCTCACTCGCATTAGGCCGATCCGACACCGATTTCGGACTGCCGACTGTCGGTGACAATGTTTTGTACCTTCGTGTCGGCGCCTTTGTCACACTGTATCGATGCCGACAATCTGCTGACGGTCGGCGGAGAGTTCGGCGTCGGTACAGTGTGGCAGAGGCGCCGACACGAAGGGAAAAAACGCTGTCACCGACAGTCGGCAGTCCGAAATCGGTGTCGGATCGGCCTCATGTGAGTGAGCCTTAACCGAACGAAGGAGCACAGCCAAAGATGAGAGCAAACACGGAGCGCAGAGGGGGTGGGTGAAAAAAAGCGGCGAGAGCGAAGAGAGTGTGAGGAGAAGATCGGAGGAGGAGGGTGTGGCGAAATCGTGAGAAGAAAAGCGTACTGCCACGCACGGGGGGCTCCGCGGCGACGATGGCCACGAGACGGCGCTTGAGTAACGCGCATTGTGTATATGTAAACAAAGCGCTGCATGAGTGGAGGTTGTCTGCGGCGGCTACCGTGAATCGCGCGCACGGGTCACGCACGCGCTTTCTCTCGCGATTTCCCGATTAGCGAGGCAATCGCGTCACACTTCGTTGCGTTTGCAACGTGCCGCACGACTCAGATTGTTCGCGTCAGCCGGTATATCGCGAAGTGAAGACACGTATACAACATTAGGGAGTACCGTATCCATCGGTGAATTTTCTTCCTTCTGTGATCAACTTGTGAACGAGTGGCTGGATAAGCGTACAACCTAAATGTACCAGGAGCGCCATAGAATGCAGAGGTTCTGAACTGCACGGTGCTACGGAAACGCACAATGCGACATATACCAACAGAGTGCTTAAATTATGGGGTTTTACGTGCCAAAACCACTTTCTGATTATGAGGCACGCCGTAGTGGAGGACTCCGGAAACTTCGACCACCTTGGGTTCCTTAACGTGCACCTAAATCTAAGTACACGGGTGTTTTCGTACTTCTCCCCCATCGAAATGCGGCCGCCGTGGCCGGGATTCGATCCCGCGACCTTGTGCTCAGCAGCCCAACACCATAGCCACTGAGCAACCATGGCGGGTTACTAACAGAGTGTTCTTGGTTCTACTGCGTCGTGTTGCTCAAAAAACCCATAAGCAAAATACTTATGCATAAGGCCCAGGCACAGGCCACCATTTTGGGTTAATTAGCTTAGGTTTAGGCGAGAATAGTTTTCCAGCCATTGTGTAACTGAATTTATTGACTGGAAAGACGGAGAGGTCGACCGGAACTCAGCCAAGATTGTATGTAAAACAAAGAAAGGTCGGTAATTTGGGCGCTAAAATGTGCTGCGTAGATATTAAAGAAAATTCCCTAAGTATCGTTCACGAGGAACGCGAAACATTCATAAAAGATCTCAATGCTATTTATGACATGAGCACCACGTAGATCTTAATACTATCCATGCAGCAGTACAACATGATGGCTCCAATTTTTTATGTTGTAGCAATCTATACTCCTTACGTTGTTCTCTACCCGCTGCGGTTCCTCAGTGGCTATGATGTTGGCCTGCTGAGCACGAGGTCGCGGGATCGAATCCCGGCCCTGGCGGCAGCATTTCGATGGAGGCGAAATGCGAAAACACGCGTGTACTTAGATTTAGGTGCACGTTAAAAACCCCCAGGTGGTTGAAATTTCCGGAGTCCTTCACTACGGCGTGCCTTATAAGCAGAAAGTGGTTTTGGCACGCAAAATCCCATAGTTTTTTTTTTTTACGTTGTTCTCTATTGGAGCTTCAATATTGGTCAAGGAAAAGTAAAAAATTAAGAGGAAGTGAATACAGTTTCAGCTTAGACATTGTATTTATCTCTCACCCGAGGGTAAACACAGCAACAAACAAGATCGTTATGAAGGCAGCTTTCATCTTCAGCCTGCAAAGAAAAAAACACAATAAAATTGGGCTGTTTGTTACATAGCCCTCAGACTAATTGGGCTGAGATTGTAAAACAATGCGACATAACATCTCATCTCAGAACGCGTAATATTTTGGTTATAACAGTGTATTAGTAACCCGTACATTTGTAAAGAAATCATCTAAATGATACTTTACTTAGTTTGATAGTTATTCGTAATTTGCCTTCTTGTTTTCTTCCAACTTCATTGATAACTCCAGTGTTGTGGTTAAACATAATAACGTTTTTTTTTGTCGTTATGTTTAGTTTTTTGAGGGTTAAGATCTCTCGAGCACAGCAGTTGTGGGTATACTAGCAACTACACTTATAATTTCATTTCCCCCTTATTTGACAAAGCCTTTTCTTGCGCGAACTTGAGCATAGCACGTACCACCAGACCGCGTTTTACGATTCATAAGACAAACAATTTATTCGGCCAACTTTGTTCAAGATATAACAGCGGATACAGCACGACATAAAGCTCAGCTACAGATACTGCTTGCTGAGCCAGTTGCTCCATACTGGCACTTGAGAAAACCAGCGAAAAAAATTGAGACGCAAGCACGATGGAAAGAAGAGACACCACAACGCTGGACTTGCAACTGACCTATATTTGAAAAAAAAAATTCGAACACCACATCAAGTAAATTGTCTGGTCTGTATATGTGTGCGCGTATGTTGTTAATAAAAACCTATAGCGCTAAAAGCATGAAAGCCGTAGAAAAAGAAACACACACTACATGCGCTAAGTTTTTATTAATATGCGTTACCAACTAGCCCATCTATAAATCCTTTCGCCTATATTTTTATTTGCTAATCTTTTCTTGGTCATTTACCTGTATATCCTTGAGACCATCAAATGTTGCGGAAGAGCCGGTGACGAAATTTGGCAGCATTTTCAATAACACTAAATAAATCAAATCAAGTCACAGATCTGCAAAGTTGAAACGAATCTTTCCCAGCTGTATGGCAGCTTGAGCAGCAAGTGACACATCAAAGACAGCGAAGATGCTTCATTAAGTTCTGACGCTCTGACGCCCTTCGCCGGAAGTGCTACGGGTCTGATTACTGGCGGCTCTCACGTGGGATGTGTTGCGGGACCACATCGTCAACCCTCACCGCCGCAGTCCCACAAACTCCTGGCTGACCTTCAACGTGACCTGAGAAAGAAAAACACAAAACGACAACTTACCGTCCGTATCGTTGTTTTGTGTTTTTTCATTCTCTGTCTTCGTCTCTTATTAGTGGTGAATATGACGTGCAGTAAACACCGTCTAGGCCAAACTCAAGTTCTTCTCCACCGTGAGGTCGGTAATTCTTTAATTTATAATCACTGATACTTATTCGCTGCAAAGCAAAACTATCTGGACATCTGCCTGCACTTTGGTTCAGATTTCATATCGAGCACACTGGCCTTCACCACACACGAAAACGACTGTCGAACTCCATTTAACAGCTTCGTTGTAAAACGTAGCGAGTCCTTCTCACCGTTGGTGTAAATGTACGAGTATCCCGAGCCTTCGGCGTCCGCTTCAACGCAGGTTTAGACGCGACGAGTTATTATAAAGACAGCTCTGTTTTGTGGCGGCTATGCAATTAAGTAGCATCGTTACATTCAATGCCCCGGACTCTCGAACATACGCACCACTTCTGGAGTCCTTCCAAACTCTGGTGGTTCCAAACTTAAGAGCTCCTAGAGCTCAGCGCGGTCAAGGAAAACGCGGAGGGACTCCAGGGACGATCATTTAACTCGGCCGTCTTGATTGCGCCCGACACGAGTGTGTGATTTCAAAGTGGCACGGCTTGATAGCATGGCTTGAAACGTACACTCTGCACAGCGGAGCGCAACTAAGATTGCCAGCAAGGCAGAAAAAAAAGAAAAGCTCGGCTCACTTAACTGCCACGTTTTCGTCACCGTCTTTTGGGCTGACAATTGTCTTAGAAGAAGTGTCTTTTCGGGCAATTCGGATGTTGAACGTGTAAATAAATACAGTGAAATCTCGATGATACGATCTTGCATGATAAGTAAGTAATTAAGTAAGTAAGTGCTTTATTTCCCATATACACGTACATTTGAATATGGTCACGTCTTCAGGAAAAAAGCTGCGTCAGCAGCTTGATTAAGTCGTAAAACCCATTTTAATACGCTTTCCGTATTATACGTATTTTTTATCTTTTACCGGCAACTGTCCCATACGACAAGTGTGCTTTCATAAGGTTATTGCGATCGCGTTTTCATCCGAAAATTTGATAATACGACTTCTTTTTTCACTTCCAGAAGAACTTTTTACGAGCACTGAAGAGAAGAAACCGCAGCGCGAACTGACGAGCTACTTCAATGTTACTCAATAAAAGTCCGTTGACTGCGGTTCGCGTGGCCTGGAGTGATGCTGCTCCGCATAACGTATTATGCGGAGCAGTCTCCGTCGACGGCACATGAACCTTTGCTATTGAGTTTATCACCGAGTGCGCCTATTTTTATGATTGTTGGAGCTTGCCTTGGGTAATACGATTTTCGAATGATACGCTGTATTTTCCGGTTCTCGCGAAGATCATATCAACGAGATTTTGTTGTAGACCTTAGAAACAAAGAATTAACAAAGCCACTGAGCACGTTTCGCTCAATCATATGACTTGACTTTGAGCGAGGTTGATATATTTATAAGAGCTTACTGAGTGTTCTGGAGTATTTTTAGTTTCAGTGTACTTTATGTGATTATTTTATACCTATGACTTATCAGAGTTATTTATACGTGAAAAGGAGAAGCCGGCGCCACTCAAAAGCAAAGGCAGAAACATCTCATGTGTATATATAAGGTGTCTCGCGTAATTTTAGGCAAACATTAAAAATATGTAAATGCCACGTAGCTGAACAGAACCAAGGTAATGTCGTTTGCCGTCGCTTGGAGATACTAAGATTATTTCTTTCAGTTGCTAAAATGCAAGAAAGTGCTAAAATGCTAAATATTTGCTAAAACCAATGCATTTAAACATAGTTTCTTTCCCCAGACAATTTCTGACTGGAACGCTCTTTCTAAAACATCTTAGGGGAGGCTGATTTTCAAACGGCACTGGAATAAATGTTGTTTTAGTTTTCTTTCTTGCTTGTTATCAAGCACGTATTATATGTGTAGTGATGTAACCCTGTTTGATTGCTAATGGCGTTATTCATTTGTAATACCGATTTATACTAATTATGTTTTGATTTCCCACCCATGCTTGGGCCTGTCATGGCCTGCAGTGTTGTGAAATAAATAAATCATAATTCCGGCGCACTACATAATTAGTCTTAATTATTCAACTTATAAAATGCCACAACTAGATGAAAAGTGTCCATGAGGAAATCGTTGAGCATGATTAAAAACTCACGATACAGCTTCCTGGTGCTCAATACGTGCTACGTTAAAGTGTTTTTCCTAGCTTGAAATGAGCTCGCGAATACACGCAAAGTGTCTCGAGTGGCCAGTCGGGCGGCAATTTTGCGTGTATTTGAGTGCTTCTTTCACGCTCGGAAAAACATTTTAATGTAGCACGTATTGAGCACCAGAAAGCTGTATCGGGAGTTTTTCATCTTGCTCTACAATTTTCTCATGGACACTTTTAATCTAGTCGTAATATTTGAGGACTTGAATAATTAATTAATTAAGACTAATTATGAAATTAGGCGGAGTGTAAAAAATAATGTGAGTATCTCCAAGCGATGGCAAATAACATCACCTTGGTTCTGTTCGGCTTCGGTGCCTCTGCATACATATAAAGATTGGCAAAATTACGTGAGACACCTTGCATATATATATATATGTGTGTATATATATATGTATATATATATATATATATATATATATATATATATATATATATATATATATATATATATATATATATATATATATATATATATATATATATATATGTATAGAATGAGTGTCACCGGGTCTTTGCTTCTTTAATGGAGAGCTTGGTCTGTTGAGATGCTGCTTTACTCGACATTTCGGCTACAAAACCGGCCTCTTGATGAAGACCGGCACTCCCGGGTCGGAACGTAGAATAAATAAACGTCTCAATGGACAATGCTTTCCTTTTAAATAAATAAATGAATAAATAAACGTGTAAATGTGTGTGTGTGCGCCTGCGCGCGTAACCAAGCGTATTCCTAGTCCCATCGTGTAAACTCGTAAACCTCCACAGCACACTCATTTCTTTATGAATATGAACTGGCTCAATACATTACAGTATTGGCTCCATTGCTGGCGCAAGCTACTGCTTTTCGCAGGGCAAGCAAAACAAAAGTGCGACCATGTGATATGCGCTGGCGACAGTCAAATAATACTGTATTCTTGAATTTTCTTTGGGAACACCGGCCGAGCACTTATTGTTCTGAAAGTGGACGGTTGTCCAGTGTTTCAAGATTCGAGACGAACTAATGAACATAGCGGTGCAATCTTCGAAGATGCATTGACCTTTTTACGTGGAGGCCAAGACAGCGCTGTCGCAAGGCACGTGCTAGCGTCAACCGGCGAAAGGTGGTAAAAGTGTCCGAACTAGTGCAAGACAAAAATCACTCGAATTAGCATGTCAACGTGATGCAATGTTCTAATGTATTATTCCCGAGTTTTACGACAGGCCGATTAGTATGGTTGATTTCCCGCCGACTATGTAGTGCCGGTGGAGGCAGTTCTGTTCATTGTACTGAAAGAATAAGTCGTGCCATAAAACCTGTGCATATGGTGTCGGCTCGTGTGCGTTTCCAAAGCGCAGAGTCATCTTAATGAAATAGCGCATGATACTCAAGCCGTTCGTTGATATCTTGTATTTGGGCTACATAATTCTTCTGTGTGCAACCGAATGCTCCGACACACACAGCATATAATGTTGATCGACGAAGTGTCTCAAAACTTATCCAAAACGTTTCAAAGTCACAAATTTTGCTCAGAGTTCTTTATTTCGATGTTTTTTTTTTCTCACAGCATCGTTTGTTCCACGTGACTAGCAGCATCTGTAAAGCGAACGCGAACGAGCCGACAAGTGATTGCGCCACTGAATTAACATCAGGGTCGTTTCACTGTTCTCCTCAGTCGAACGATCACTCGTGGTGAGCTTCACTCTTGGCGTGTTCTTCGTGGTGCTCTTCCGGATCGTGCACCGGCGCCTCCGAGTCCGGTACCTTGACGGGAGTCTCTGGGTGAGCGGCAGTGCTGCTGGACTCGACTGGCTCGCAGTGTCCCGCAACCGGTTCAGTCTCTTCGCCGACGACCTTCTTGACGCAGTGCAGGCCTTCGGCGCACTGGTCGTTGTGTTCGAGGTGGCACTCCTCGTTTGCGCACTGCGAGAAATAAACGCCGTCAGTTCGAAATTATCGCGGGATTAGGGTTCACGAAAAGGAGGATTATCGTCCACCCAACCGCAGTACGAAGCTTTAGCTGCGTACAAAGAAAACGAATGCGAGTTCTTCCGAACAAAACAAAAATGATAGAGAGGAAAATCTTTGCAGTTGTAGAAAAATTTGTTTTATTAACCAACGCGTTTCCGTCGGGACAATAAAATTAGGTGTCACAGTTACTCGAGTTGCCTATTAATTCGGCTTCGCTTCATGATTGGCTAGACTTCCGGTTAGCTCAGATGATAAACATACCGTCCCGGAAGACGATTGACCCCGGCTTCGATCCTCGGGCCAGGGCTACTCCTTCCTCAACTGCCAAGCTTTCTTTCTGAGCAACCGGCATGGGTTTTCGCTGTGACTTTGTGCTAGTTGAGTGACAATTCTTCCTTTCGTGCACATTCCTCCACCTTACGGGCTTCCGCAGAGCTGTGCTGCCGTTAGAATCGTCGAGGGCGGAGCGGATGTATTGCAGAAATGCTAGTACTGACAAAAAAGGGGAAGCTTATAGTAATGCTTGCGACGGCAGAAATATTGAGGTTGAGGGAATATGTGTGCAGTGCTGGGGGCAATTGAAGATGGTTGAGTGGCGTTTTTTCCTGGTCCTGTTCATCTTTGTAGAAGTGAGAAGGGATGGCAGTGACTATATGAAGTATTTAAAAAGAACGCTTAGAGCTCCGTGCTCTAACATTGGCAATTACAGCGAATTAGCGTGGCGGATAGTGAGAGTGAGTGAGTGAGTGAGTGAGTGAGTGAGTGAGTGAGTGAGTGAGTGAGTGAGTGAGTGAGTG
This sequence comes from Dermacentor albipictus, assembly GCF_038994185.2. Lineage (NCBI taxonomy): Eukaryota > Metazoa > Arthropoda > Arachnida > Ixodida > Ixodidae > Dermacentor > Dermacentor albipictus. The sequence goes on from NC_091828.1 coordinate 124,731,647, forward strand.
AGTGAGTGAGTGAGTGAGTGAGTGAGTGAGTGAGTGAGTGAGTGAGTGAGTGAGTGAGTGAGTGAGTGAGTGAGTTTAGTGAGTGAGCATCTTTCATGCTCGTGTTCGCTTCTTTTCGTGCACCTTAGCGCCTTCCTTTTTACATCAAATGGCTCACCGAGTAGCCCATCAATTTACTTTTCTGAAACATAACAAAAGGCGCCGTTCATAAATAGCACTGTAAGTGACATAACTCTTCAGTATCTTCATTTGCTATCTCTAGCACGCGGGGTTTCTTTCAAATGGTCTGCTTCCATCGCAATGGATGGGAACGAATGCTCTTTGCCGAGTCCGTTGCAGCGGTAGCGTCCTCGGGTCTGTGCTTTGTCTCGGCATTGTTTAGTTTTCCGGGTACGTGGGATAATGTGCGCCTGGAAAGTGTTGGCGCAAGCCCACTCTTTCGGCGCGCAATTAAGGGTCAGTATGTCCACCCATAATAATAGTAATGACACTTCAACATCGCCATCACCGTCCTTATGGGTGGCTACGCAGTGCACAACCAATGTATTTTCCATCTCTCTCCGAGCAGAAGTACAGCCGCATACCTCTAATTCACTCCTCGCTTACGCGTTTTCTCGTCTAGTGCGGCCACCTGTGATTTTCATTTGTTACCAGCCGATTAGCGTTGTTTCCTTCAAGAGCTGTTCCTCTAAAGGCGAGGCATCTTAGCCAAGTCACGTTTTGTTCTTTATTTTGTGCTCTAATCTCTTACGAGTAGATCGCCTCCCTGTTCGACTTGCTGTTTAATTGCCCGCGGTATGACTCAAGCCTTCACGCTTGTCGACAAAAATAACGCGCTTTTTTTTCTGTGCACATCTTGTGCGATCAGAGCTTGTAAACATTCTTCGTTTGGCGTTTTGCCAGTATTTAACAAGCATGGGCACACCGGAGATAAAGTCTATACTACGGCCCCGCTTCGCTCTTCAATCAATGATGTTACAAAACTTCTCACAGGCCCATTATTTCAAAACTCTGATACAGTGATTGGCGAACAATGTGGAAAGTCTGCTTGCCTGTCGCTAACCACGTGGGCAACAAAGCTAACTGCAAAGGCCACTTTTTTGAACACGACACCGAAATGAGATATTGCCACGCACCGCTTGCAAAGTAAAATGAACGGTGTTTTCTATTGGCAGCTTTTGATTTTTTGGTCAGGTGAGCCATTTCATGAACATTTTAGCAGGCGATAGTTGACGATGAGTTTGATCCTGTTGCTCATTGGTAGCGCGCCCAGTCAATCACGTGACCCAACCCTCTGCAGAAAGGTGCTCGAGTGGGCCCAGAGTTTTAAGCGGGCTTCGGAACTGATATTAAATCAAATCGAATATTAGTTTCAACATCAAATTATTTGAGAAACGCAGCCAAAATGCCACTAATCTGCAAAAACTGTGTCCCTGCGTACAAGGCAGGTGGGGCAAGAAAGAGTCGTAAACGTACATAAATATAGGTATGTCGTAATAGTTGTGCGGAAATCTGCAAGGTGGAGAGAAGTAATTATTAAAGGTAAAATCAGACATCCACCCATTTATAACAATTTCTAGAAAGGAACTCTTGCCTTTGCTTCGAGTTGTTGACAAATTCGACTTCGCTCTGCCATCTGATAGCCGCCTGGTTAGCTCAGATGGTAGAGCGGCTGCCCCGGAAAGGCGGTGGTCCTGGGTTTGAGTCCCGGACCAGGAAGAACTTTTCTTCAACTACGAGGCTTTCCTTTCGAGAAACCCATATGGGTTTCCTTTGTGGCAATTGCTAAGAACAAGTGTATGCCTGATTTTCCCTTTATTAATAAAAATAGGTATGTATATGTATGCGTAAAGTGCACGGAAACATGCAAATAGATTAAACTGAAAGACATAGCCGTAGTCAAAAGAGCACACGCGTGTGTTTCCGCATGAATACATAAAATGCAGCCAACCAAAAGCATGCACTGCACCAACCGAGATACAAATACACGAGCATACACAGACGCGGACGACAAAGTTGTTTAAGCAGTTACTGCGTCCTTTGAAAAAAAAAAACAAAGAAGTATCATTCCTATTCTTCCGCGCGAAAGCTAAAGATCGCAGCGCAAAATAACGCTCCACTCTTCAGCAGCACACCTTCCGCCTGTATCGGCCAGCATTGGACTCTGACGCAGCTCACCTTGTTGCAGAAGTCGCAGCAACCGCAGGCGTCCTTGTGGCTTCCGCAGTGGCATTCGTTCTTAGGACAAGTCTCGGGGTCGCACGTCACACCCTCGCAGTGGGGCTCCGACGTGGCGTACACGCTGTGCACAAACAAAAACAAAACAAAACAAAAAAAGAATCCCCGAAGTTAGCATGAGAGTACGGTGACGCGCACGCTGAACTCGACAGATATCGAAGTTTACTTTCACGAAAGCGACTTTGACGGCGCGGCTCAAATCCTGACCTATTTTGTTAGGGTGCAGTCAAGTGTCTTTCGCCTTGTCTTCAGGCATGCATGCTCTGGTAGCGAGAAGAGGCTGAACAAGCACCGAAGTAGGAAAGCAAACAGCTACAGTGCTTGTAATTATACGCAGCTTCAGTGTCAATGAATGGAACAAAATAAATGTGAATTATAGCAGTCACCTCACGTGATGTTGTTTTGTTAGCCCAATGCGCGTTACCTTTTACTCGCATACTCGACGTGGAGAAACTGAGTGAACTGTACATGTAGCGAGAAATGTGACTTATGGAGCAGAATTTTTATATTAACTCCATTACCGTTTGGTCATCGTAATTTGCATTACTATTCCATATGCTGCTGGGTTTCAGAGAATTATACGTACGTACTGCGTCATTTCCTCGATAACTTTTACTGGAAGCCGCAGAACACTATTTATTGCGCCGAGTAAGTACCTTCACGTGGACACCGTTAGCTTGCTTAATTTCATATTCATCGGCGTTATCCAGTAATGCAAATATACAAGTACATTTCCGATCAGAAGATCCGAACCCGTTAGAAACGGTTCTCCGTAGGACTTACCACACAGCCGCAAATGCGACAAGAAGAAATGTGAGAGCAATCTTCATGTCGGTCCTGGAAATACAACAAGTACTGAGTGAGCTACCTTGTTGGTGTCATGTGCTGAATTCCCTGTATTCGCTTCTTCGCGTACCAACACTATCAGAAGAACCTTGGTATAGCCTGCCTCCAATGTTATTCCCTGTCAGTGCTGCAAGACAATATTATTTGTTATCGACACAAGGATAATGATTAGCTTTTGTTGGATAGATACGTTTTGTGTCAAGCACTTCGACTTCGCCATTTCATTTAGAACTTCGCTATCAAAAAATATCATATTATGAAATTACAGTACATGAAAATACAGATACACAGAAAGTAACATGAGCGAGAACTTACCAATAGTATGGTGAACTATCTATGGATTCATAAGTTTTTTGTGGCTATATGTGATCAATGAACATAAAGCCAATAGTGACAGCCTGAATTGAAGCGTCTTTCTTTTTCTTTTCAGCTGCTGTTGATTTTCTCGCAAAAGGAAACAAGCCACTAAAGGGTTAAGGGGAGGAATAGATTGTACGGGAACTTACGGTGGTTCCTTTAGCTGAGTACAGACTTCACGTCTCCTTGTGAATCCGAGATGAACACTAAATTCTGCAAAAAGGATTTTGTGCTTTATATACCCTCCTTCTAATGCTTCTCGAGAACAGTCAGGAAGGCGGACTGTCAGTAAAGACGAACAAACCAACAGAATAAAAGTCAGGGCCAAGCCTTCTGCATCGTGCCAAAAGGAAGATTAGTTTGCTGTTTATCACCTGCAGAGAATCACCTACGAAAAACAAGAAGAGGAGTCATATCAGACGACAGAAAAGCGGCATGTTCCGTAATCTCATTGGCCCGTTCTGGCTGTGACGTAATCTGCTGCCAGTTTGCATTGAGGAAACCAGAGACACATCGAATACGACAGCGAGGGGCCCTTCGAAGAAACAGGGTCATGGACGAAGCGAAACAGCAAAATTGCAGACACCAGGCGCCGGTTTCTTGTTCTGTCAACAACGATGCCCTTGAAGAAGCGCGGCGCCTTAGCGCGTTAGCCGATAGGAAGCGACTCATATCGCGTGCAAATGTAAATCTTACCAAAGGGATAGCGCAGTGATTCTATTGCAGTTCTTCGCGCGCTTTTTCAGTTGTCCAAGTGGTCCTCCACCGACGCTGTCGCTAGCATTTCCTGGTTTTGAGGAATGAGTGATAAGAAAGTGAAGAATCGATCAAAGCACATATTTACACTATATATGAATCTAGGCGTTTCATCTGCAAAGAAATCATGGGGATTCCTGAGAAGACAGCTGTACCAAGCCCGGTATCATGTAAGACTAACTGCATACAAATTATTCATTTATTTATTTATTTACAGTAAACCCTGCAACGCCGAAGCATTATAGCAGGGGAGTGGATATAAAGTGATTAGCACGAGAATATAATCACACCAAAGGGAGGAATGGCAAAGGAGTAATGCATCGAGATCGAAAAAAAGTACATGAAAAAAGTACATGAAAAGGAGATCAAAACTTGAAAAAGTTTCTGTTATTTGGGAGCCGCACCAAGTACATCTCAGCAACAAACTTGGATCTATTAAAATCGTGCTACGAGCTTCCTTCATTCCTCATACTCATAGGACATCAGCATTCTCATCTCCAAAGCGCAGTCTGGTTTGTTACCCTTCTCTCCTCGGCGCTGCATCGTCAGTGCCGCTGTTTCACAAATTCACAAGTTATTTCACATGCTTCATCACATGCCGTACATTGTCCCTATATCACTCGTGTCCCAGCGCACTGGCCGCCTTGCTCCCAGTCCACTTGGCCGCACTGCTACTTCTGCCTCAATTTTTTTTCCAAGCAGCAAGAGACTAGGATGACTTTCGCCGCGATATCACGAAAAGAACACCTGTGTCTGAACTTCTACGAGCAGTTCCTGGCCACATGTTGCAGTGAACACATGTACTTTGATTGTTCTTTTTCATGTAACGCACCCCGTTGTGTAACCCCTAAACAAATTCTTTCAGGTAGTGCAGTGATCTGATGCTGAATGACGACGAATTCTGGATAAAACACTTGCCGGATGGACCACTTGCCTGCTAAACTTCTCGCAGCTGTGACCTCACACGATAATAGCGCTTCATTAGTCGATCATCAACTTCATGAATGTTGTGATATATGGAACTGTTCGTTGTTGCACTTCCAGGAACCCATTTGATAATGATTATGCCTTGGTGATTAAAGATACTGTATTTACTAAATATTTATTCTTTACACGCCCCGTAAGAAGAGGAATATCACATGTTTATTGTGATACTATAAGCATTTTGCTGTCGTTATCAGTAACACATGATCAGTATCAGTCGTGGAACTGTATTGTCAAAGCTTGTGCTTGCTCAGGGCAACGTCATAAAGTAATATTTCTTGTCAATTGTTGTTGATTCAAGGGTCCGCCACACCATCAAGCTGCTCAGTGCAGCAGATTTTATGTGGCTGCTTCTGTACATACCCCATCCAGCCTCGTCAACAACTGCGGAGCTAGTAGCGATTAATATTGCACTGAAATACGTGCAAGAGGAGTTAACCGCTTCGAGGATTGCCATCTTTACGCACTCCCACGCTGCCTTTAGCAAATTACAACGCAGTCAGATTGATTGTCCAGTTGTGCGCAGCATTACTGACTCTGCAAACAAAATTTCATCACGTGTGATACCTCTAGTTGATCAATGGATACTGCATGCACACGTAGGAATCGCCGCAAATGAAGAAGCTAATCGGCTGGCTTCAACTTGCGCTCATTACAACTGTGCCTGCCCTGAGATTATGTGCATGCTTGACGACGCTCGTGTACTCATTTGTCGCCACCTACTCAAGCAGCATGCATACCAGCGCGTCGCAAATAGAACGTTCACGCCCCGTGTTCGTGGTCGAGACTTACCTCATTGCGCTAGAGCGCAACTACTCAAGCTAAGCTTTTGCTGTGCGAACGTGTGAGAAGGTTTATACAGACACGGACATGTGGTTAGTTCATCGTGTGCCCATTGCGGCTGCTGCGAGACACTTCAGCACCTGATATTGGAGTGTCTCGCTTTCAGTGCGCAGCGCACGTCGCTAGTGAGAGACTATGAACCCCTTGGCCGGCGGGGTACGTAGGCCAAAGCGAATGTCTTGACTCGACAAATGTTTGTACCCGAGTGGTTGTGCGTCTCGACGCGATCAAGCTCATCGCGCTCTACTTACTTTTCTAGAATTACCTAACTGAGGTTTGCGTTTATAGCTCGGACACTGTTTCTTGTATTTAACATTCTGTAGCAGCGTGACCTGCAGTGACTGGCCCTACCGTGTGTGACCTGTACTGTGTGTTCTACTTTATCCTTGTAGATCTGTTATGTTGCCCTTCCTTTCCTCTTTCATCCTCTCCTTCCTATCTTACATTTCTGTGTTGCTGTCGCCTCCCTTCTGAAGAGTAGGTCGGCGTTGTGCCCCTTCCAGTGGCAGTTGCCAGCCTGCTCCTCGCTTTCCCTTTCCTGTCAAATGTATATATGTTTTCAAAACAAATAATAATAAATAATAATAAGTGGAGTCCCACTTATTGCTCCACTAAAAGAGAAGTCGTTGGCTTCGTGACAGATATGATGGCAACAGCAGCATGGCAACGACTGTAAGGACAGCGAAGGCACTGACGGCCATGACGACGGCGCAACGACAATTGCTAAGGCTACGCATAAACTGATCCTTCGGGGACCACGGGTGAGAACCTGGGTCAGAACAATTGAATATCGTGGTGACTTTTGCACGAAAACACGTGTTTTGGTGGCTATGAATATTGCAAAGAAGGCATTCGACCGAAAATCATGACTTTTGGTGACCTACAGTCACAGCAGTCATTATAGTATATGGTTGCTTTTAACGATACTCGGTAATAAAAATTTCAAATAATTTTAGCTAGCGTACTGTACATAAATACTGAAGTCCACTAGTACTCAAATTCACACCCTTTTGCTAGAAACGCTTTGCCTTGACACAGCCTCTAGAAGTACCGATTCAAGACCTGGCGTGAAATTCATGCCATTTCTGTTAAACTGTCTGCTATGGATGCAGCACCGGAGAAGTGTGTGGATATGGAAAGTAATCCACGTGAAACTGGAAGCTTTGCTGAAGTTCTTTCACGCTGCAAATTGTCCACTGTGCGGAAACATGGCAACTCAAGGAGCATGCCATCTCACGGCATATCTTGAACCGGCATTTCTCGAAGCTTTTGCTACGCACACAGCAGCTAGCAAGAAGTTGCGTCTTGAGTTTCATTTGCTTGGTTTAACTCACACTCAGTCTTGTTCCAGTCACCCGCTTCGGTCCAGCAATTCAAAAGTGCTTGCTTTAATCACATAGCAAAATTAATTAATGAAATTTTGATAGAGATTATAAGTAATCGGGTTGGTGATCATCTAGCATGTGCTATGTCCACCGTTACAGTGAAGCTTCGTCGGTAAGAATAATTTTGTCTCGCAATCGTCCCTTTATCTTGGTCGAGAAAACACGAGGTGCGCATATCCTCTGCTTGCAGATATAGGGAGAGGCGAGTGGAAGTGAGAAAGAAACGTGCAATATGCCATCCATCTGTTGTGGCCCACGTGAGCGTCGACATGTCTTGCGCTTTCAGTGGAGAGAATGAAACCTGAGATGCGCGAGGCTGAGACGGGCGTCCCACAAGGACAGTGTGCTGTGCACGAGTCGCGAGGGAGCCAAGGCTGCCAAGCGGTGGACTGCGCAGATGGTTCTGACGTCTTTTCTGTTGCTGCGATGCCGTGGCGATAAAGGCGAAGCACGGTGTAGTGTTCCTGCTATAGCGATTGCAAGCAAGGACGACGCTGAAGGCGTCTGCACATCACTACCATGCAAGAGTACATGCAGGGAGTGCAAGAGGCATGCAGCGGCATGTCAGCACACTCATAGAAGAGCAGCTTTCACTGCTCTTATTTGTTTGTTTATTCGGCAATACTGTAAAGCCTGTTTCCAGGCTCTTGCAGAGAGTGGGCCACAAGGTGAATGCCGGAAAAACAGATTCTCAAACGAAGTCATGAACATAGACAATTACATAACAAGTAAATATATATATATATATGGCCTAACGTTACCTTACATAACATTACATAGCATTACATAACGTGTGATGCTGCCTAATGTCTATCATTCTCTTTTGTTATGCGGTGCAGTCCAGGGTGCACCCGCGCATTCTTGTCTTTACGTAGAGCCCCGCAACAACCGAACCTTGGCTGCATACAGTCATACGAGAATGATTTTTGGGTATCGTGTCGCTTCAAGTTATCATCCTAAATTTTATCGTCGGACACTGTATTGCTATGGAGAAGCCGGCGACACAACGGTTGCCAACATATTTAACTTCATCTAATCAATACACGCACTCACTCTTGCGTATTCGTGGGTTAAAATCGCAGGGGCAGATCCAAGTTAGTCTCAAAAGGGGGGAGAGGTAGGGATTCACTGCGCGCTCGATTCTGCTTGCGCTGGAGCGGTCAGATGAAATGGACCGCGCCACCCGTTCCTGTGCACTTTGTCCGATGTAGAGAAATGCATTGTCCAGTCTTTAACACCTATGTTAAACGGCCAGGCCGATACAGTTCGTTATCGATAAGGCACGGTTCTATGCGAATAAATCGCTCCACAACTTGGGGTTTGCGTGGTGGGGTCCAGCGATTAGAAGGGCTTGCTAATTGCTTCCCTGGGAAGCTGGCAACTGAATTACCACTGGCGGTCTTGAAAGAGCCTACTCTTTCTCTTCCAGTAATACAGAAATGAGGAGATTTCAGTTTTAGAGCTGTTACTTAATAAATTTTGTCCCAGTATTACGAAAAGAGAGGCCGTAGGGCGATCAACCAGAAAAGTGGCCCGTTGGCTAACCTGCCAAGGGGGAGCAGGAACGAGAAAAACTAGAGAGATAAAGTATCTTTAACACATACATGCACAAGAAAATTCGTCCTAAGAGAATGTCATGTAGTGAAAGGCAATCACATAAAGCCACTGATCTAAGATTTTTAAAAAATGCTGGAAGCTGATTCAACCTCTAGAATAAGTCGATGAAAGACAATGTCTTCCAGGGCGAGTGGGGTATGAGAATGGGGTGTATGAAACGTGTAATAATACCTGCCAACCAGTGAGCATGAGCATTAAAATTCGTAAACGTTTTTAGACACGGCACCAAGGGAGGAAGGCGTGCGGACAGGGGAGGAGGGAAAGGAGTGGTAATTGCACTTAGTTTTTCCTTTTCTTTAGGTGCTTGCTCTGAGCATACGTCTTTTGAAGGATACTTACGCACTTCACCTATCATCTTCTACCTTTACACGCAACCCACAATTAAGCAGTAGAAACTTGGAACAGCAGAGAATGGCAAGCAAGGTCGTAGTTAAGTCGGTGCGACTCATCGAATGTGCTGTTACTGATTTCGCCTGCTTCCGGAGCATGCTAGAAGCTAGTACCCCTCTTGCACCTTTTTACCATCAGAAAATTTCCAACGGAAACTTCAGAGACTGACGAGTGAATCCGTTTCACAAACAGAGCTTACTTTTCGTAGAAATTGATGCGACATTCCTAAAATCGTAAAATGAACCCAAATTCGTGAACTTAGCCAATAATTCGAAAGGATTGGCAGATGTGCGTACTTGTATTGTGAGGCGCGCCGGAGGGACAATGTTTGTTCGACGTCAACCAGAAGTTGAATCGCCTTCCAATGTTTTCTCATCAGTTAATATTATCGACATCATCATCACAATCGCCACAATCATCATCATCATTAGCACGATCATCAGAGTCGTCATTAGCGCGGTTCTCGGAATAACTTATATACTTTAGCATCATCAGTGTTGTCAGATTTTCAGGCTGCGCTGTCTTCGTTAATGGCCCTAAAATAGCCTAGAAACAGAGAAAGCCAGGTATTTATTATGAGAGAAATGCTAGGAGGTCGGCCTGAATCAAGGTTCTGACCTGCTGCTCGGCGTTGGGGGAGGGGAAAGGGTGTATAAAGAAAGAATAGACAATGCGTTGATTAGGAGGTTGAATACGGTGGTGAAAATCTTGCACGCTCCAAGACTCTTCAAAGTCTCTTGTCCAGTCCGCTCTCCTACAAAAATTTGTTGAGAGTCAGACTATCAGGCTGATGATGAGGATCAGGTGAATGCCCCGACAGAACCTTTTCAGCCAATGGTGCAACGACAAATGTTGAAAAGATGTCTGTCAGCGATTTTCTACAGGTTCGAAACGGACATACCCGATATGGAAAGGTGACAGTAACTTGCCAAGGAAGCTTCAAAAAACGCAATAGCGCCTTTGGAACATTGTGCTCCAATGTACAGCTGTGGTTGTGTGCTAGAACGTTCAAGCACAAAGAGGAGTCTTTACGCAAGCGTCCTTTGGTGAAACATACCGTTGTATGAGTGTAACTGCTAATAAAGCACACATCTTGAACCGTATGGAAACACAGCAAGCTGGATGACTTGATACATGCATCATGAAAACCAGAGCACAAACACACGGACAGAGAAAAGTGTCGCCCACGTTTTTTTTTGTTTGCGTGTTAGTGCACAGGTTTTTCATGGTGCATATCTTGAGCCCGTTGATAATACGGCTTGCTGAGTAGGCTTTCCTGACAGTCATATGACCGTTCTCGCGTGTCATCGCAGACGTGTCCCGAGGCGAAGCCTGGTGTGCTGAACTTCCACGTGGTCCCTTACTGGCGGCTGGAGGCGTCGGACACGTTCGAGAACCTGTACGAGAACTGGGCCAAGCCCACCCTGTCCGCCGTCGTGGACGAACTCTCGCCAAACTCGCCGCGGCGCTTCTCTTTCGACCAGGTGAGTGCTGAGGAGGCACACACACACGCACACACAAGCGCACGCACACACACACACACACACACGCACACACACACGCACACGCACACGCACACACACACACACACACACACGCACGCGCACACACAAACACACACACACACGCACACACACACACACGCACACGCACGCGCACACACAAACACACACACACACGCGCACACACACACACACACACACACGCACGCGCACACACAAACACACACACACACACACGCACACGCACGCGCACACACACATGTGCACGCATACGCACGCCTACGCTCGCACACACACCACCGAACGCATGGTCCCTCAAAAAAGTCGTGCGGAAAGCTGGTGCTTATAACCATGACCTTCGAGCCTTCGACCGCGCGCGGTAAATCCTGTGCTCGCTGTTCAAACGATGTGGCTGATGCAAGGACTCAGCTCCAAATTCCAGCAGTCACTATAGACGTGATAGAGTTTCATACAGTAATGGCTAGCGCGAACTCTGGCACTCGCCTCTACAGGAGTTGCAAGCGGGGTTGTTCAGCCAGCATGGGAACGGCTAGTACCATGGTTAGCTCCTTACCTATCCTGGCAGGGGTTGATGATCTCGTAACCGCCCCTCTTAGCTTGCATTCTCCCCTGCCTCTGGACTACCTGGATTTGGTCACGCTGTGCCACGCATTCGCTGGCCACCTGCGACTTCTGCAAAATGGACACCTCCCATCCACCCTAATATTTGAACTCCGAGGTGGTCACCCCGCGATTTACCTGTGTCGTGTGTGTTTAATTCAGCGACCGGAACGCCTGAGTCCTCAAGCACGAAGACCAGTCAAATCCATGTACTAACAAGGCACTGTACCCACCATCATTCCCATGGCGCCTGAACAATGACAGCCTCAGCGTCTCCTCCAGTAATTGTAGTGGTAAACTGTATGCTAACAGTAGGTTCAATAAACCTATACTGTATACGGAAAGAGTCTGGTCGCTAGAGTTCGGAGCCGGGCGCGTCTGTGGACTCTCTAAAAACCAAACAACTTGAGAAAGTGCCACTAGGTAGGGTGCAGAAAGCAAAAAAGAAGAAGTAGATGAAGCGCCATGAAGCGCCTCAGAAATTTGCCTCACTGCCATACATATGCATACCACAGCCGGTGCGTCCGCATTTTTTCTGTCAGCAGCTATAGTCAGCAGCTATATGAAAAACGGTGTTCATTAAAGTTACGTCACTGTTCGATTGTACGGGCAAGAGATCTCCACCTTGGCGGCGGCGGAGGCAGTTGAAGAAAGACGCAGTCGGCGTTGATGGCCCACCAAGCGCGGGGTAGCATGCGAGAACGCGTAGCGTTTCGTATAATCCGCCGTTGCTTTTAACAAACAGAAAACATAACGTACTTTCTAGGGAATAAGATAAATTTTAACATGTAGCATAGGGAGGCAGAACTCGCCAGCTTTGACCCAGACCCAGAGCAATTTGGACCCAGAGGTGCAGCTAGCACTTCTGGATCAAGTCCGGCAAGCCTCTAAGGCCAGTCGGGCCCTGGACATGGGGCCCCACCCGTAATGATCCGCGTCCCTCTCTCCTTTTTTCTTTGAAGTTTTCTTCTTCTTATAGTTGATTGCACGCCTGCCTAGCACGAGTGATTTGTTGGCAAAATTTTGTCTATAGTCTAGTACACTTTAGCTGGACCGAGCGAAAGTCCATGATACTGTAATCTCCCCGATGAGTGGCTGAATTCGAGGGTGTATTCTTTGTCTCTTTTCATTTGGACGCGACATCAGAGGTTTCAGTGGTATCAGCATTATGAAGAATCTACACGGAGAAATGTACTTGGAACACATTGGACGCTGCAGGTGCCACTAAGGTCCCTGGAGCAGGAGCCAGTAGAGTCACTTTCTTCCAGTGACTCTAGGAGCCAGCAGTCGTAAGCGCCCCCTGTGAACAAATGGATCCTAGCACCTGTCCGTCTTGCGTTAACAATGTCGACGCGTTCTGTAGTTTATATATTGATCCATAGATGACACTTCAACAGTGTTTCGAACGCCGAGCCTGGGAGGGCTCTCATCGCTCGTCTCGCGTCTCCGAGAAGCGACGCTAAGCCACAGACGCTATAGTTCGGTCCAGCGAGCGCCGCTTGCTTCTCTCCTTCTCTCTCACCGCCCTCCTTTCAGCTGTGACGAGAACGTCTTTGTCTTTCAAACCAGACTGCTGTTCACGAGCCAGTTTATCACGAGCCCAGTTGCCGCCATGTCACGCGCACTTCCCGTCGACGAGGCCGCCCAGGCAGCGCATCCTACGACATCCACCGAAGAACAGCGGTCGGCCTCGGAGCGTCCCAGCAACCGACCGTGCGCTGTGCTACCGCAGTCTGTTCGCGTCGAGTTCAAGCCGACCATGGCGCCCAGGGAGCGCACCTTCATCATGGTCAAGCCGGACGGCGTCCAGCGAGGCCTCGTGGGCGAGATCGTCGCGCGCTTCGAGAACCGCGGCTACAAGCTGGTCGCGCTCAAGTTCATGATGGCCGGCGAGGCGTTGCTCAAGGAGCACTACGCCGATCTCGCCGACAAACCTTTCTTCAACGGCCTGGTCAAGTTCATGCAGACCGGCCCCGTTGTGCCCATGGTGTGGGAAGGGGCGAACGCCATCCTCACCGGTCGGGACATGATAGGCGCCACCAATCCTCTGCAGGCCAAGCTGGGTACGGTGCGCGGCGACTACTGCATCCAGGTGGGACGCAACTTGATCCACGGAAGCGACAGCGTCGAGAGCGCCAAGAAGGAGATCGCGCTGTGGTTCAGGGAAAGCGAGCTGGTGAACTGGAAGCCCCAGATGGAGTCGTTGTTATACGAGTGACCGTAACGAAGACCTGGCCGGTGCTTTCCTTGCCACCCATTGGTGAGATACTCTGTTGTTTTGTCTGGCCGCAGCGAGAGTGCGCTGCTCTGCAGAGTAAAGGTTGTTTGGTTTCACAGTGGGGCCGTTTCTCGTTATTCACGCGCTATGTGACTCGGCAGCGTTCAGTCGTTGCTTAAGCGTGGACACGTTGTGCGGTAGTATAATGACATGTCGCATCTCCTTCAAGAGCAGAAGCCTTAGGGCCAATTGTACTACCGTATACGATAAGCGGACGGTGACGCGAGCGTGGTGCAGAAACTATAGCTTATAGGGACCTTGCGTTGTAATGGGTTTTCTCATTTTACCGCTACGGACGTTTGAGGCGTATTCACGCCGCCGCTGCGAAGCCGTTGTGCTGTTCTTGCTGACAGCGCATGCACGCCTCGCGTTCGGAGGTATAGAGAGACGCAGAGTGCGTTTGTCTGTAAAAGCGGCGAAGTGAACGCTTCGTCAACGCTACGCTCAATCGCCTCGGCCGTGGAGCGAGGCCAGCGTCCTCCCTACCGCTGCCGGCAATGTGGGTTGTGCGAACACGCACTATAAGCACGCTCTACCACCCCTGTATTGAGCTGCTGTGCGCATGCAGCAAACGTCGAGGTAACGTTATCTACACTATTCCACCGAGCGCTGACTGAAGGCCACGCTTTCTAGTGGGTTTCAGCCCGTGCACCATCGAGGTGTTATGCCTGCAACGCCACCAGAGGCGCTGATAACGCCAAGGATGTGACTGGCCGCTGTTGCTTCTACAGCAGGAGTTGCCTTGCGTTCTGCGTCACACCATCATGTTGCACCGTGGAGGTTAATAAGCGTAACGCCAAACCTTTCTGTTGCTTAAAACACGCTGGCGGGCTAGTTGGTTAGAATCCATGGTAGAGTGTATAAGCGCGACTGGACGCGGACGAAGAAAGAAACAGATACACAGACACAGCGCTTCACTTTCAACTATATATTTTATTTTCGCACGCATCAATAAATATATACCATGCGAGCGGAAACAAACGTGACAGCAAAAAAAGAACATTGAGTGGTACATTTCGTTGAACCGGACACGTGTGCAAGGCAAGGGAAAAAAAGAGAAAAAATATCTACTACAGTAGTCACGAAGACAAACCAAGGAATCGTATCTCCTTTTCCGAAAGTGATACCGAAGGCTTGCTTACGCACTTTTGCTGTAATTTTGCTATCTCGTATGCCTCTACAATCTCCCTCGTCATCCTGCTATGAGCCTTATACAGAACGGAAGTGCTCTCAAACATGGGCTTGCAGGAACAATCTCGGCAGTGAATGCCCAAGTGACCCGAGATTACCTTATTGACATTGTATTGATACTCCCTTAACCTCTCGTTGATGCATCTGCCGGTTTGACCAATATACGTATTTCCGCATGAAAGTGGGATGGCATAGACAACGTTATGAGTACAGGTTACAAATTGTTGGCGATGCTGGGTAGAACATGAGGGCCTTTTGTTATTTTCTGTGTTAACCTGTTTGCATAGCTTCTGTATACAATGTCAATGTCAATACAATGTCAATAAGGTAATCTCGGGTCACTTGGGCATTCACTGCCGAGATTGTTCCTGCAAGCCCATGTTTGAGAGCACTTCCGTTCTGTATAAGGCTCATAGCAGGATGACGAGGGAGGTTGTAGAGGCATACGAGATAGCAAAATTACAGCAAAAGTGCGTAAGCAAGCCTTCGGTATCACTTTCGGAAAAGGAGATACGATTCCTTGGTTTGTCTTCGTGACAATTGTAGTAGATATTTTTTCTCTTTTTTTCCCTTGCCTTGCACACGTGTCCGGTTCAACGAAATGTACCACTCAATGTTCTTTTTTTGCTGTCACGTTTGTTTCCGCTCGCACGGTATATATTTATTGATGCGTGCGAAAATAAAATATATAGTTGAAAGTGAAGCGCTGTGTCTGTGTATCTGTTTCTTTCTTCGTCCGCGTCCAGTCGCGCTTATACACTCTTAGCACGGTACCTTTTATGGTAACCTTTAATCACGAGTAACTTATAAAATAAAGGTTACATGCGAAATATGTTGATGTTTTAATTAAATGTTGTAACGTATATACATATCTATAGGTTACAAGAGTCAAAATTGACGGATTTAGAGGTTAATTCAGCGCAAAGCGCCTTGTAACCTTTAGATTTTAACCTCTAAAGAACACTGCAGCGCATCAGTGAGGAGACCTACATCATGGATTGGACGTTTGCTGATAAATGTATCCTAATGTGTTCGTGTTCTGCATTTATGATCTGGTTATTACAAAAGTAGGACTTCGGCAGTTCGGGCTGTAATCGGTCTTAATTTCTGTCAGCCAAGCAGTTACATTTTTCACGAAACCAACAAATAAATCTAGTATGATCGCACTTGCAAGTTCATCTGCGCGCTGTTCTTTGACGACCCTCCATACTTGGCGCACAGCCTTATTTGAAGTATCAGCAACGAAGACTGTGTCATCGAATGATGTGGCATGCACTGCCTGCGGAAACCCAGCAGTCGAACGCGACGGAAGCCCCTGGCTCTCGCACGCATTCTAGCCACCATGAGACAGGCATGGAACATCGGTATTTCAACACGAGAAACAAAAGCGGGCGAGTTTCTTTAGAAAAAACTGAATATTTTTTAACAAATTTCATGTAGGAGGCGAGAAAGAACAGTAGAAGAAAAGCACACGAACGCGGTGGGTCCTTCAGTAAAAGGTTGTTGATAACATTGGATGGTTCTATCATATATCAATATAATTCAACTTGTCTACTAAAATGTCCTTGTGCAGAACCTTTCAGTTGTCTGCATACATTTTCTGCCTTTAACCGGGTTCGTTTCATTCCCTGCACTGCCTTGATGCTGTCAACCGAGAATTTTCCATGCTTCAACCATAACCGCTCAAGATGAGGTTAATAGTTAGTGTGCAAGAAGCACTTGCCTAAGAAAACCATGCCGACACGCGATACCAGCTAGGCAGCATGCGTACATCAGTATAAACGCGCGGCGAGGGAGCTGGGGATGCGGTACGCGCTACGGGACCGGCGTAACTGCTTTGAAATAAACAACCTACATGTCGGCGAACCATTCTGCATTGCACTTAGGATGTTTTAAAAACTTGTAGCAACTGATTCCACTGCCAAGTTTCTTTGGGCATTATAAGCTGTGCCGAAGATTGGCATTACAACGCCCGCAAATTTAAGTTACACAGACACGAAACGCGCCAAACGTTCAGTGAAATCAACACGATGCCGCTACACTCACATAAAAGCGAGCGCCGTCCGCTCCGTTGTCTTTTTAGGAGACATAGACAGATGAAAAGAGCGTTAAATGTGTGAAGCCGCCAACTGAGAAATGAAATCTTTACCACTGTCCAAACACGAAATGCTTCCACCATCACACCAATAACATCACTGGCACCTCTGACATTTATTTCTGTAATTCATTGCTTGTTTTCATTTTTTTTTCATTTTTGCTTGTGCCTCTAAGTGCCTTTTTCTAACATGGCGGCTGCGAGCAGGCATCAGCCACACCGGAGCGCGGCCATCCACGGTGCTATCATCTCTCCTCCTCGGCCCAATCGAGATAGCTCGAGTTGCACGCTGGGAAGATTTTAAGCGGGAGCGGGAGGCTCGGAGCCGGCGGGAGTGGTTAGCGTGCTGTCGTCCTGTCGTTGTTGTCGTTCTGAGACGGCCATTATATTTGACTTGTTTGGATACCATCCGATCACCATTGTGTGCTGCCATCACTTGTAGCCTGCAGTAGTTATTACCGCTTCTACTGGGAACTTGCGCCATCCGCTGCACCCTCATGCCTTTGTGCAGCAGAGACGTTTTCGGTGTGTTGCGCGGTCGCTGCAACGAGCCGGGTTGTGAGTGCAAGCGATACACCATTCTGCGCCTGTCGGAAAGTGACAACCTGGTGAGGTGTGACTATTGTGACCACGTCCCTAATGCACACGGAAAAATATGTGATCTCGGTAAGCAGAACTTTTGCTTTAAATTCTTTTTTGGTGGATAGTACGTGAATTCTTTATAGTTCGCAATTCAACATTTGACATAGTACATGCTCTCGCTGCGCGTAAGTGTTTCTGAAAAAGGTTATTGTTGATATATTTGCTTCTTTATGCTCTTCGATTTACATTGAGCTAAATTCGATGATGTCATGTTGTCATTTTGTGCAAATATTGGATTAGACCTTTCTAAAATATTGAGCTTGTCGGCGGGATGAGTTGTGTCAGGGCAACTAAATGACCTCAACAATACGTTTCTTGTACTGGCGCCGTGCTTTGGGCTGATGTAGTTGACAGAAATCGTTCAGTATTGTACAACTCGCCTCGCGCACCCTCCGTTAGCCATGCTGTGGTGGTGCGTGACTGCCCGCGCCCTGGCCTGGAGGTAATCTGCGGTGTGTGCAGAGGTCGGGCAAGCCGAGGCGGTTCATGGTTGCATTTCCGCTTTCTTTCGGTGCGCGTAGTGCTGGAGGTCGCGTAATCTCAAAAGTTCGGAGACGCGTTTAGGGAGCAACAAAACAAACGTTCGCTCCCCTCTGCGTTCTTCAAGTCAACTTGAGAGCGATTGTTCGCGGTCGTCAAATGAGATATGTTCATTAATGCCTGTGCTCGCGTGACACCATGGTTATTAGTAAGCTAATGATTACTGTTACGGCAGGTAAAACTACGTACCTTAGTTTGAGTAGTGGTCTAATGCTTTGCTATCGCTATTAGTGTTTCGCTTTTTGGGTAAAAATGCGTGTTTTTTCGATTTTCTTTTAGTCAAACGGGCCAGTAATTTAACATGGGAATCGGTGGTTAGCGTTGACTAACTGCGAAGAATACACAATTCTCTTTTTACCGCAACGTCACCCCTTCTCTTACAACTTGCATTCCAATTTCGCACGATGATGTATAATTATATACAGCGTTGTTCCAGAGAATACATGTTGTATAGCTTTCGCACAAATTTTGCTTATGCACGCGTCTTTTTTTTTGCCTACAGCTCTGCAATGCGCTCTGCATTACTTTGTGAACACTAATGATGTCGTTTCGTTGCGTCTATAATTTCAGAAACGAAAAATGCAGCCGAGGCAAAGGTGCAATGCAATGTGCCAGGCACCGTTGTTCGAGGCCTCAGTGTCACATGAAACTGTGGAAGCTTGCACATCTAGTCTCCCCTCAGTGCAATATGGTTAGTATAATGTGGAATGTTGGCCAAAGCTTTTTTGATTGCCTAGTGTATCAAATATTTTAAAGCGAAGCTTTCTTTGCCACTTCCCTCGGCTTTTCCACTGCTGCTGCTGTCGCTGACCTGTACGCGGCGTCGGGGAGTGGTTGAGTACGTAATGTATATAATGTACGCAGTGTACGAGAAATTACATTGTACTTGTACATAGTAGGGACGCGGGAGTGCCGTCTGTGAGCCCTTTCCAGCAAGAACTGCGCGGGCGTCGCCACAATGCCCTCTGGAGTTCTTTAGTCGTCACAATGTCCTCTGAAACTCCTCGGCCATCGACAAAATTACCTCTGGAGCGCTGTAATTACGCGTTAGCCTGCGGTATAAGCATTGTAGAAGCTGCAGCGCTTTTGTACTCACGTGCAAATTTCCAGAGGGGAGACAGTCAATGGAAAGATAGTACAGAGAATTTGTAAAACCAACGCCCTGACCAAACGGATGAATAATAGTTGATATTCGCTCGTGGCGCCTTGCATACATAGTATGATCGTGGAAGAATGGAAAGACGCCACCAGAAAGCATGCTTCATTTGGGGTCGCTTAAATAAAAGAAAAGTCGCTACTAGACATGGCAACAGTTGCGGAGAAACTGTAAAAATGTTAGTTTAAGAATGAAACGGCACGTTTCTGCTATTTCTGAAAAATAAACACCCTGCAAGTTTGTACATGATGACAACTGATGCAGGCGTGCAGACGCAAAGCTGCACTCAGTACCGCAGCGTCAAGACGACAACACGCAAGCGGCTGTCGAGCAAATAAACATTTCAGCCACGATGCCATGCGCCCGTGTGAAGAATGGCAGTGTTAAATTGCTTGCAGCATACGAACAATGGCGCACAACAATGCCTCGAGCAAACACGCCTCGCTGTTTGGTGTACTACGTAGGCAAACACAAGTGGTGCACGTAAGCTAACATTTAACATCGCATCACGACTGTCGTAGGCCGTCAGCATCACCGCCAAATATTGCCACTGAACGTAAACAGCACAGAAAGCTTTGCTTGCATCGATTCCCACAGTGCGTGGGATCTATATATTTTCTTTTTCTTTTTTTTTTGCTTTAGAGAGGACTGTCCCAGTTGGTGCCTCCATAGAAAATGAATCGGCCTGAATGCCTGTGCAAGAATCACAGCCTGGCTGCTCTAAAGGTAAATGCATAGCGCATACAGGAAAGAATTGGTTTTATTGGGTGCTTTGTTTTCACTTGTTTGTTTCAGACTCCGCACCGTAGTCCCATGTGCAAGAGCCCCCACTTGACAGCCCAGTGGTTGCCATGGACAAAGAGATCCGCGATACTGAATGCGGCCAAGGTATGTGATGTGAAATATAATTTACTTGTTCATAAGGAAAAGATCTCAAATGTAACGATACTAAATATTACACTCATTTGTAAACTTCTCACATATCGTCCAGAAAGCTCTCTGCATTCACCTTGTGATTACTTTTACTCACATCTGTGTTCCTGTTCAGTACTTATATTGTAGCATTATCGTTTGTATTGATCAGTGGTGCGAGTCGAGCGGAGCATTATTACACGATTGAATGTTGTCGCCTTAGATTTTCTTCCCCTGAAATAATACTAAGGATGGAGGCATTGCTCATACTTTATATGCGCTTAAATTGAGGTATGGTAGTATTTTGGTGCTATTTTTTATTCACTACTTCCGTTTAGCTAGACTGCACGATAATTAACACATGAAGGCACAGAATGTAGAGAAGGAACAAATTAATGAAATTAGATGAAATTCTTAAATTATATTTAACAATTTAATTTAAATGTGATTTATTGCATTTGAAAGTTAATAAAGGTGAGGTAAGCAAAAACCGTAAGAGACATCCTGCCGGACGGAGCGTGCACACAGCCAGCTCATGAAGTGTGCGATGCTGCACCAATTTATCTGGTGAAATCTCGTTAATGCGTATCTTGTGGGAACAGGGCATAATTACGCGCTAAACGGTAGTATCCTTTAGTGAGATTTCAGTTGTATATAGTTGAGCAAACAAACGAAAATTGGTATTATACTTATTACTTTCAGTAAAATAACATTTCATCGCTTTTTCCTGCATGCTTTAATGAGAGCTAAAGGTGAGCCAGTTCTAATTTTCCTTGATGTAGAATGGTTGGGCTCTTTCGGGTTGAGTTGTGCTCTGCATCTGTAGTACTGCACGTTTTTGATAAATTTTACTTCGTCAGTTCACATTATACTGTGCATATTTAATGTTTGATAGGCGAATGTTTATAGGCTCTAAGTGTCCTTGTAGGCTCCACTGCCCAGTGGTGATATCCAGATTGCAGCTCCCCACGTCTACACATGCAGCGAGCACACGTGTGTTTATGCTGGCAGCAGGCAAAAAATAATTTGGGTCTCGAACGGCAGCCTGGAGCTAGCTGTAATTTATTGTATTTTAACCTACTACATCAAGAACCTCTATTATCCATATGCATTTGCACCATTCCTGGCGCTGATGCAGAAACTTGTGCTTCCCAGCAATGTTGTGCCTAGAGGGCTCATAAATAACAGATTGAAGTGTTTCTTTGCTCTTCTGAAGAAAAAGAATGTGATTTGATTCAAAGTCTAGTTAACAATTTTCACCTTGCATTAATGTTCACTTGTTGCCAGGGGGGTGGTGAACAGATGCATCATTTTGTGCATTACAGTTGCATGCCTTTCTATAACTGTTTTATTGAAAATTACTGAGGTAATACATCCATTCATGCAAGTGGCATTTAGTATTGTGCACAAGTATTTTATTTAGCTGCTCAAAATTCTTAAATTCGTGCAATGTGAATTATGGCGGCCTTTCTTTGTCACTGCCCTTTATTCTAACTGCTAGCCCCTAGATGATAGAGTAATTGTGCAGTACTCTGCATAGCCCAAATGACCTTTTTCAATATTTATTTTAAATAGGTAGTGCATTCAAGAAGTTTGAATCCCATCCTTGACATAGTTAGCTAGACAGTAAAATGTGTCTTGTAGTAATTTTAATAAAGAAATGTTCACGTTTGCATTGTCACGAGGATCTAAACTGAGAGTTCACTATGCTTTAAGCATCACCACTTCCAGCCTTTTGTCATTTGGCCCTACAAGCCAGCACTTCACACATCTCCTGGTTAAGCTTTGTCTGATGTTTGTAAGAGCAACAAGTTGTCTTTTGATGCCAGTGGTGGTCAATGCTAACACTAAGGAAACGTTGCTCAGGTATAGATGGGCTCAGTATAGATGGTCTCCTTTTTTAGGTTCACCTATAGCCTATACTTTGTATATTCTTTGCATCGGCTACATTGCATTGGCAACGTCTTTATTGACCTGCTGTAATGCTGCACATTGATGTGTAAAGCTTTTTTTATGTAGTGTCCAATGTGGATATGAACACAAGTGTCCAGTTTTTGTTCCTGCAATCTCATATACTAATCTTTCCCTTGTTTTCTTGCTTCCTGACAGCAGTACAAGTTTTTACATGGACAGTTAACACGAAGTTATTGACGACATGCATGGCTGAATCACGGTGATATGATTTTAAAAATTCCTGTGTTATGATGCAAGTGATAGTATTCTGTTGAATTTTCAGATCTAGTCATGTGCCAGCAAGGCCTGCTGTACTTCTGGTGTATTCTATGTTGTATTTTCAAATAAAGATGTTGCATTCTGAAGTTTACCTTATACTGCCTCTGGAACTGTCAATTTATACTCAGATTATTTATACAAGCTAACGGTGCCTCCTCCTCAGGCGTTCAAATTGTGTTTTGAACTGTATTTTTGAGAACATTACCGTTACATATTTGCTCAAAAGGTGCCGCACGGGGAGTTTCATTTCGTCAGAAATCCCAAGGGATACAGTATAGTAGTATCATGGTAGCCCTTCGTTGGCTGAAATACAACGATTTAAGTGACTTAAATGTAAGTAAACTTTTGACACCACATTCAGTTGAGCGTTCCTTTTTTTTTCAGAGAATTTCATGTGGGCCCCGCTCTTTACATGGTCCGACGAGCTGGGTGCGGCCTAGCAACGGGGAGGCGCCACTTGGGTTTTGTTCCAGAAAGGCCAAATCTCCGCATGGTGCACCGAGTCGGCTGCCGCCAAACAACAGAGGTGCGTCATTTCCTTCTTTTGCGGTTCTCTCTGCTTGCGCCTCTTCTTTCTTGCGCGCTTCTTTTCGCGGTCGGATTAAGCAGCCGACAACCATGCCCGGAGAAACGTGAGCCCTCGCGGAGGACGCCACTCGGCCAGTCCTTTTTGGACACTGTCTTTACACGTGGTTGCGCTTCGAAATAGTTCACCTGTCCACCTCGTGTAGTTTCCACAGGAAAGGGTGTCCCTGTGTCTCTCTCAGCCTAAGCAAAAAAAAAGAAAAAACTGCGTTTTGCTGGCAGCTTACGCAAGCCGTAACATCTCTTCGACTGCAATGATATCTAGTCAAAAAATTCTCTAGCTATCACAAAGCACAACAAGGAGGAGTGCGGGAGTACAGATCTCCACTTACGAATGGCATAGCAAGTGACAGACGCATACTGTTTTTGGGTACAATTGTGTAGCTATTAGCAATAAATGAAGCAAATTTTTGCTTTGCTTATGAACAACGGCAAGTGTTCAGGCCCTTTACCCGTGCTGTGTTTTTCTCCTGCGCATGCATTTGCGTTTACTGTGTGGATTGTACCAAGGGTATCATTCAGCATTCAAAAATTAAAAAGTAGAATCAGTGAGCTGAAATTCATTTTTTTTTTTTTTCATTTTCGCGTGCTAGATGATACCTTAGGAACAATCCACCGAGTAAACACAAACGCATGTGCAGGAGGATAAAAACCGCAACAGCGCGAGCCAAAAGTCAGAACACTTGTCGTTGGCAAAGCGAAAATTTGCCTCATTTATTGATTAGCAGCTACAGAACTGTAGCCCAAAAGAATGAGTCTGTCACTTACAATATACTATTCAAAAGTAAAGAAATTTATCTGGCTCCCGCGGTCACCTTTGTTGTACTTTTTGGGGTATAGGCTGCATTTTGTCTTAATATTTTTTAGGCCAAACAAGAGATGTTGCGGTATGCGTAAGGTCTAGGTTGCCTGGAAAACGCAATGTTTATTTTTCTTCCTTTTTGTTACTTAGATTCAGAGAGACACAGGGACACCCTTTGTCCCGAAAACCGCACGAGGTGGACACGTGAACTATTTCGAAGCGCAAGCGCATGTAAAGGCAGCGTCCGGAAAGGACTGGCCGAGGGGCTTCCTCCGCGAAGGCTCACATTTCTCCGCGCACGGTTGTAGTCTGCTTAATCCGGCCGCGGAAAGAAGCGCGCAAGAAAGAAGAGGCGCAAGCAGAAAGAAGCGCGAAAGAAGGAATAGACGCACCTTTGTTGCTAGGCGACAACTGCCTTGGCGGAGCATGCGCAGAGCAACGGGCTTTTATGAAACATACCGCAGAAAGAAGAGCCGCGTCCCCGTTGCTAGGCGACACCGGCTCTATATACGGAGCATGCGCAGCACGGTGTCTATCTGGGACCTCCTGCAAGCCGCTTTGTGTGAACATTTTAATCGTTCAACCGGTATATTGTAAAAGTAACCTTTATATTTAGGCAAAGGCACTCAATACTGTATGCCTATACTAGAGGTTAAAGTGTTGTAACCTCTAGTTGAGGTGCACGCTTTCTTACCTTTAATAGAAGTTAAATTTGTAAAGGTTGATTTGTAACTTATAAGTTAAAGGTGCACAAATCTGTGAGAATATACCCCTTTAGTAAACGTTACCGTGCTAAGAGTGTACACTCTACCATGCTTTCTGTTGCTGTCAACGCCCTAGAGCCTCCTACAATAATTGCTAGAGGGAACTCGGGTGCTGCGATCTTTCAGCCGCCATGGGAAGGATGGAAAGTGCATGAAGTTTGTCTGATCTTCGTGCTTTTGACTTAGGACGTTCTTGGGACTTCGTTTATTGCGCTTTATCTGCCTTCATTGTCGTAAAGTTCAGAGCAATCAGTACTTCTCTGAATGTAGACGACTCTGCGAACACACACAGTCACTACTAATTGCAGCGGTTCAACCTGTCAAGGTGGCCAAATATAACGAATCAAGCGTCTCAATTAACGCGCAGCTGCCTTGCCCGCGAGAAATTCATAAGGGCTATGGCTCTTGTTGCTGCATGCGCCTATGGCGTAATGGTTTCAATATGGGGTTTCTTTGCTAGAGCTCCTTTGTTCGAATACTGCCGTCGGGCAATTTTAATAATGTTTCTTTAATTAATACACAGTATTTGGCTGAAAATTTCGAGTTTGCAAAGACATGAAGCCGTTTAAAGTCAGAAGATTGAAGCTCCGAAAAATCCATGTACTTTCCATAATTCCCATGCTGGTACAAGCGCTCCCATCGCAGCTCCCATAAAGAACAGCGCCCAAAGTTCTCTCTAGTAATTATGGTATGAAACTCTACAGTCAACTCATCGTCCTTCGTGCGAAACTGCCAATTTATATATTTTGTCTAAGGAAAGGATGGCGCACAATGTTTATACACCGACAGCAGTGCCAGATAGTTTATCCGATCGAGCGGAGGAATTATACCTTGCAAGAGGCGTTGTGCGTTCACGACTATAGCTGTCGTTGTGCTAGAGGCAAGCGTTTCCACGCTATGCAAATAGCGTGACCATGCATGCAATATGCGTCCAATAGCTGCCGTGGAGCGGAGGAAGCTCAATTGGTTTAGTAAGTAAGAGGAAACCATGCTTACAACGGGCACGCATTTCTTGCTGTTCAGAAATGGCGCCTCATTTCCGTCGTATTCCAAGCTTTATAGGGTGGCTATCCCAAGCGGCTGGGGTCGGCAGCGCTTGTATAGGAAGTTATATAAATCGACACGCCGTCTAGGTGGGCCGTGCCCGGTGCCTGCACATTAGTGGCCTTGTTCCAGCGTGCGCGTTTTCGGCTGGCCCTGGGCGAAAGGGGTTGCACCTACAACAACAGAGAGAGTGCGAGTGCCACTATGGCGGAGCGCTCGATCGCAAACGTGACAGTGTACATGCAGCTTGCCCTGGAATAGGGACGCCAACCATGCAGGCCGGAGATCTTCATCAACCAATAGAAGATGAAGACATCCGGCCTGACCGCTGAGACTCTTGCTTGAGTAATAAAGTTTACTTCCTCCTCCTCCTCCTCCTCCTCCTCCTCCTCCTCAAAAGGTCCTTTCGCCAGCGAAGAGAAATGCTAAGGGGAGCGCGGTAGGCGTTGGAACACCAGCGGCAGACGCCGAGCCTGCCGAGCGTCCCTGAGCAAAGCGGGACATTCAAACAGAGGTGAAAAAAAAGAATATTGCAGGGGATGCCGGGCATCGGCGTGCTTATAGTAAAGCCGTCTCTGACT
Organism: Dermacentor albipictus; assembly: GCF_038994185.2. Classification (NCBI taxonomy): domain Eukaryota; kingdom Metazoa; phylum Arthropoda; class Arachnida; order Ixodida; family Ixodidae; genus Dermacentor; species Dermacentor albipictus. The sequence continues at coordinate 124,758,008 of NC_091828.1, forward strand.
GTGCTTGAGCGTAATGAGTATATCATGCTCAACGCAATGGCACCACATAGCGTCTGGCTGCTCTTGAACTGGAACGCATATCGTCTTAAAGAGCGTTAAGCGTTCTTAGTAGCGGCGTTAACTTTTGACCGCGGTAGAACAAAAGAACAAAAAGAAAGTTTAGATCCCGCGTACAGTCGTGCCCGGGTTTAACTAGAACACCTTGTAAGGAGTCAAAGCTCAATGCTAAACCTTGCTATCCATGTCAGTGATTGGTCCTTCGGGCGCAACTGTCCATTTTTTATAACAGTTATTGCAATCGTACTACTGGGTGTCATTTGCAACCAGCTTGATAGCTATTGAAACCCCTATCACAAACCCATTGCTTTATCATTTCATATACGTATTACACACAACGGCCTGTGATCCATGGAAAGCATTGTCCCTGCTCATTATTTATTTGTAGGAGAGGTCGATTTGTCTGCATATTTATGAAGTTATGAATGGTTATAAAATTCATTGCAGCTCCGCTGTAAGATTTCACATAAAACATATTTGCATTTGGTGAAGACCAACCTTCCCAAACTTTGCAACAGAAAGTTTTTAGGAAATTTCTGGCGGAAACATCAGCCATATTTCTATTACCACGAGGTACAGCATAAAACCTGGTGTTTAAGGTGTCCTTGCATCAAATTGACAGTACCGTCTAATTCAAACTGTCGTACATGTCACAGGCAATATTTATGGCGAACTCGCTCGCGTTCATCAATTGTCATTATCTTCATGTGTCGGCTATGTGGCAAGGGAATGCACTTATGTGGAACTGTATTTGTCTGCTCTGTTGGTGTATTAAATATTTCTGTGAACCCGAGCGGGTGTTGAGAGTGCATGATTGCTAGTATTTTGTCTTCATTGTGACTTGCAGTGTTCGTATCAACAATAGACCATATATATATATATATATATATATATATATATATATATATATATATATATATATATATATATATATATATATATATATATATATATATATATATATAGAACTTGAGTGGTGCTGACTTGAGTGGTAGCCTGAAGAATCCCTCTTTGCCTACACACACATATATATATATATATATATATATATATATATATATATATATATATATATATATATATATATATATATATTGTGAGCTCCAATAGCTTCTAGAGCAACATCTTCTAGTGGTGGTAAATTAATGCCGGCAACTTGCATCGGCACAACCTCACAGGCAATGGTTGCGCACACTGCCCAAGTCAGCAGTACGAGTAGACACTAAATTGGACCCCTATTAGCGATATTTCAGCTTCCTGCAGCTTAGACCGTTCATTTTCCCCGCTTGTAAGTCGCATATCCTGGGTTCATTCTCAGGACGGCCTTTTTCAATCATCATATGCACCATGAGGCGGAAATTCCGGCGTCCCTTCTTATCATCCGATCGTATCAAAAAACAACGTGACCAAGTGATGACGTCATGTTACCGGTGCTAGACCTGCTGCGGCTTGCACTGCGAAATCCTACGGTGAATAGCCACGGCATTGGGGCTGGTCAACTCCCAAGATTGGATTGAGATATATTAAAGTGGATTCGGATGGATTAAAGAGAATTAAGGCTATCAACGTGGGTTAAAGTGAATTAAGGTGAATTAAGATTGGTAAAAATTAGAGCAAGGCGGGTTAAGGTGGAGTCTTAATTTAAGGTGGTAAGTTAGACAAGCCCTAATGCTTTCGAATTCAATTCACGTAATTGATACCTAAGTGACTGTAATTTTTTTTGTCTCAACTGCGAAGCTCTCTTTCGGAGGAACCCGCATGTTTTCCAGACTCGTGTTGCTCTCACAAGGATCACAAGTTTTCCCATTTTTAATTTCTCCCACGTTCAGGATTTCTGCAGAACTTATTAGCCATAGTCAGTGGCCGTAGCATCGAATGGCGCTCCTCAAGATAGGTCTCTAGCTCATACTGTTTCGTCAAGTGTTCTCGTTGAGAGGCTCAGTATTCCCAGAACCGGTTTCAATGTTAGGAGCAAGGCGTGAAACCTGGTTAGGTAGTGGTCAGTAATGCGAATTCAGAGCGCGGTAACTATATTCAACTGAACCAAACTGAATTTAATTTGCAATAACTGTTGCGGGAGACAAAGCTAAAACCGAGCAAACAGCGTGCAGAAGAACTTGGCCCCTCTAAACTCCAGTCGACATAACGGTGGTTAGAGGAAATGCTAAAAGGTAAGGCATGCAGGCAGGACACAAGAGAAGTGGACAACACGAACGCCTTGTTGTGTCCTGTCTGCGCGCCTTACCGTTTTGCATAATGAATCCTTGCCAACTAGCTCAGCTTTCTGTCGTTTTAGGAAATACTACATAATCTGACAATGACCTGAAGAGCGGAAGCTTTCCTGCTGTTCTCCTGTCTTCTCTACTTTTTTTTCAGTTCTTGATCTTCATTTCCATGTCAAGTCTCCGCGCTGTGAATCAGCTCTAGCATTTGAAACTCAATAATTACAGCATGTTACGAGCGCGTCTGGCACGTTTGCGGCGTCGTGACACGGGATGGTACTGACACGTGTACTTGCATATCTTTTTCCGGGGACCGCCGATCACCGACTAACCACTGTTGAAGAAGTTATCGCTCGGCGCTCAAGACGCACCTTCACGAATTGGAACTCTCCCGAATGTCGTCGGCGATTCTTTAGCGAGGGAACCTCGTCTAATGAGATTGCGAGTGCGACGAGAATAGGGTTGTGCTTTATGAAACGGCTGCGAAAACCACCAATTACGCTGTCACGTACGGCGGGTCATGTAAAAATACGCGAGCTACTTGACCCGTGCGTAAGATTTTCGACGCTCGACGACTGTGCTCAGCGCTGCCCTTGTGCTTTTTGTGTTGTTTACTTTGCTGGCACCTGTTCGCCCAATTAAAGAGATAAATCCTTAAGTCGCGCACTTGGCAGTGTCTTATTATTCACCGTCACGCCAACGTGACAACGACACGGTGACATCGTCACTCCGCACCGCAGGTGGCGTTCGTGGCCCGCTGGTGGGACGAGCAGAACGTCACCTCCAGGACTCGGATGCGCCGCCTGGTGGACTCGGGCCGCCTGGAGCCCCTGGGTGGCGGCTGGGTGCAGCCGGACGAAGCGAGCTGCCACTACTCGGCGCTGGTGGATCAGCTCACGCTGGGCATGCGGTGGCTGCAGGAGAATCTGGGCGACTGCGGCCGCCCGCGCGCCGCCTGGCAGCTGAACACGTGGGGGCACTCGGTCGAGCTCGCGTCGCTGCTCTCGCAGGCGGGGCTGCACGGCTTGTTCCTCAGTCGCCTCCCGGAAAACCAGGCGTCTCACTTCGTCTGGAAGGCTGACGCCAGCCTGGGTGCGCGTGCACCGAAAGTGCAATTTTTTATTGCGAAAGCAATACTGCTCGCACTTTCGGCCCATTGGTGGTCGTGGCGTCTCCTTACACAGCTGCGCGTCACGTGACCATGTGACGTCACACCAGACCGAGAGACGGGGCCCCAGCTCGCGGCATCGATGGTGGCGCCCTCTCTCGGTAGCGCCGCTGCTGCGGCGCTACCGAGAGAGGGCGCTCGCTGGTGTGACGTCACGCTAGGAGGATAAATGGGGCTACAGCTCGGCTCCTCACAGAGGTCGGCGCACTGCCTTGCTCTATGTCGGATGATGTAGCGCCATAAGTTTAACAAAGGGCAACCATGTCCACACGATCAGCCGAACCAAGGCGCAGCCAAGGGTATTGCTTTCGCAATCTTCCAGGCTTAACCAAGCAAAGCCTTCAGCCATATTTTTTTGTGGGGGATGCCGTCGAATTCCGCCATACTATCAAATTCTGTAACGGCGCCATTTTTTTTCAGCGAATCACAGAGGCTGTAGCAGCCTGCTGGGCCAATCAGAGCTGACAAGATGGCGAGTTGGACTAAAAATGGCGGATCGTGACCCTGTCCAGAGCATACCTCTCAGAGCCAGAGACTAAATGGCTGGGTTCATCGTTGCTGATAGATAATCACAGGCGCACAGCGCACATAGACCAGGCAGACAGGTGCTTATATGCGCCGTGATGGCTTGCAATAAAACGGGTTGTCGTTACACAAGCTATGTTGCGAGTGAGCCAGGTATATACCCGCCGACGTTACTCGCTGGCTGTGGCGTTCCGCTGTTGAGCCAGAGGTCGCGGGTTCGATTGCAGACCGCATTTCGGTGAGTGCTAAATGCAGAAACTCTGGTGTACTTAAATTTAGGTGCACCTTATTTAAAAAAAACCAAGCAGTCAAAATTAATGCGGAGCACTCCGCTTGGTGTCCAGTGTTGCCGTGGGTTATTTCACCTCACGGATTATTCCGTCAGCCAAGCGTGTGTCCGATCCCATCCACAGAATAACCTTTGTTCTAAGACAGTGCTCTGTGTGCCCGCTCCCATCCATATTGTGTTACTAAAGTGCCTAAAGAATTTCTAAAATCTAAAAACCATCTCGAATTTTTTAATCAATCGAGAGTGCAGCAAGTTAGCGCTGTTAGATCAAACGGGTGTGCGGTCCGGCCACGGCTGGAGCGTTGCAGCTTATACGGAACGTGGTAGCGCTTTTTAAAATCTCTCCACAGTGTCGTATGAGATGGGTGCAATTTAGTGAAAGAAATGTTGGGTCTCATCCTCGTCGATGAGGGTCGGTGATAGAATTGAAGCAATACAAGAAAATCCAAGGCGCGGTGAGTAGATCACCACAAAATCTAGCAGTGACATTCATTTCTTGCACCAGCCATTCGGTCTCTATGCTCAGTCGATAACGTCAGCCTTTTCTTATAGGGCGCTCACCCAACTAGACGGTCGACTATTTATACAGATCCAACGACAGGAGCTTATTTTGGCGCCATTCATCTTGAACGCAGAAAACTGTACGCGTGCTCTAGTGGCTTTTTTTTTTCTAAAATCAGCGGACCTGACAAAAGGCTTATCGGCATCCCGAGTCTATCTTGCTTCTTTTGCATTCTTTGTTCTTTGAACTCCTCATACCGTCTTCCTGGTGCAGGGTAGCCGACTGCTGCTTAATCTCCCAGTCTTCCTTGTTTCTCTCTCTCTCTCTCTCTCTCTTTTGCACAGCGCTATTTCTTGACTTCCCCGAGTGTACATGTCAAGAAACCTCCCTGCTTTTTCTGTCTTCTCGCTCTCTCTCTCTCTCAAGCGTATATGAACCTTATGGAAGGCTGGACTGGGGGAGAGGAAAACTTTTTGTCTCACTGCAGGAGAGGCCGGTGAAATCTTCGCGGCAGCAGCGCGTCTAGGCTGGCCCGAGGGCTACTGCTTCGATGCCGATTGCCCGAAGGACAAGCTGACGGTACGCAACCACCTTCGGCTCACTCTCACCGGAGTCCTTTAAAAAGGACGCTGCTTTTTCTTTTTTTCTGTTTGCAATAGGTTTTAGTGCCGAATGGGCACCAAAATCCATCCGTCCATCCATGCCAAGTGCCCGCGAATGATCAGAACAACAATTAATGCCTTGCACCGATGCACCTTAAGTGTTTCGGATGTCACTCTGCGTGGGCGCAGCATAGAGTTGCCGGGGAAATTGCGATCGCATTAGCTTGCGCTGCAACGGACGCGAAATTTGTGATCAGTGACAGCAAAACTGCCATACAAAATTTTAGCAAGGGAACGATCTCGCCCTTAGCGGCCAGAATCCTAGGCCAGAGAAAGTTAAATAGAAAAATTCAAATAATTTGGACTCCGGTGCACAAAGCCGTCCCCGGCAACGAGGTGGCCCACGAGCTGGCTCGAGATCTCTACCGCTGAGCCGCTACGGCGCCCCTCGATGACCGAGGGAGCGGAGAGTGCATGCGGAAATATGGGGAGATCACTCAGCATTATAGATTGGCTCGCAGACTGGTACCCCCGCCGGACCCGAAATTAAACAACAGAAAAGCAGTCGCGTGGAGACGAATACAAACTTACACGTATCCGCACCCGGTTATGACGAACCACATGTTCCCCGAGGCTGCAGGAGCGATAGGTGTAATCTTTGTGGGGCGAGATGGACCCTCGACCACATAATATGCTAATGTCCGTACTCTCCCGGGGGAACGCACAAAATAGGTAGTAGAGACACCTGAGAGACCCTGCTGCGCAGCTCGGACTCTGAGCTCCAGCTCCGGCTCGTCCAACTGGCTGAAGAGGCTGCTCGGGCCCAAAACCTCTCAGCCTGCATCTGAGGCGGCGGCATTCGCCCCCTGACCTGACCCTGATCTGTTGGAAAATAAAGCTTATTCTATCTTTCACCGATGCCGCAAAGAGCATACGCGTTCTCACCGCGAATGGGATGTTAGAATGAAACGGGTTGCTTCGTTCTGCGCTGATTCGAGCAAGATCTTAAGGTGCGGCTGCTGCATCGGTTCCGGCGGGCAAGTATACGTGCGAACAAACGCCAGCCAATTCTGATGCTGATATTTCGGACGTGATTGTGATGTTAAAACGTAAAAGCTTTTTGTGAAAAAGGGCCAACATTCCTGCAGGAAATTGGGTACACCGGACGTCTGCGCTACTGAGCCCGAAGTCACTTGGACGAAGTACGTACACCCGGCCACAAAATATTACGGACCATGAAATCTGACAAAGAGCTGAATATATCCGTAACCTCACAACGCAGCGTGGCATTTGCATCTAGGACCTCGACTAGGATATGCTAACAACATTGCCGCATACAATTTTACTGGCTATTGCTACAGGCTGGTCGGGAATTGAGCGTTTTCTGAGATCCTGTGGTCCATAAACTTTTGTGGCCGGGTGTACATGGATTTATATGCCTCACATAACTCCCATGCTTGCTTATGTAGCCGTCCGGAAACGGTGACTCGTGTAGACACAAGTACCATGTATAAGTCGTGTGGTCTCAGTTTAAAACTGCACGGCGATGACGACTTGCTTTGAAGGCATGAAACAAATTGCAATAAACGAGGACTGAATTGAGTTTATCATATGTGGCACCAAAACATGTGGCTCTATTGTGAATAGAAATTTTTGGAAACTGTCGATCATGTGACTGATGGGGCACTTTATGCATGCTATAGTTTGACACGCTTGATTTGTTCGCCTAAGCCTCCAATGATTTCCTGCTAGTAAAATTGTGCAGAACTTGCCGCTTCGGTGGCGCACACTTGAACAATGAGTCTCTTTTGACATCATAGGATTCACTGACCGTAGTTTCTACATTCGCCTGTTTCGACGCAAACACCAAACGTTTATGAAACTTTGCTGCAAGATTACAGTGCTTGCTCTCTTTCATAGCCTCTTCCCTTCAGTTTTTTTTCTGAGGAACTATTTATGTAAGTGGGCGAACTCTGCCGAAAATGTACGCGGAAAATTTTGAATTTTCGATTTTCGTCCGTCTGCCCAGGTGGCGAACGCCGTTGGAAGAGCGGAGAATTTTATCAAGATTGTGGCGTCAAAGGCAAGAAATTATTACTTTTCTTCTTGAGTGATATAACCGCAAACGTCCTTGCTATTCACATCGTTTTTAAGACTAAGGTTGATTAGCGAACCCTCGCAGAGTAGACTGGCCTCACGTTGCTTCTGCTGTCTTAACGAATAACTGATGCACAGGACAGTACATCTACACTGCATCAGCTTAGACTGGATGTTTTGTGTGTTTTTACTTTCTTTTTTTAAAGATTAAATAAACATTTTAAAAAATTGCCTCTGTCAAACGCAAATATTTTAATCCTTCAATTCGATTACTCGAAGAGGCGGACATCACTTGCAGGAGGAATGAAAATGTCTATTTGTATCATAAAAAAATTGCAATTAGCTTTTAACAAATAATTTACGATTTGTCACCGGTGAGTTCGCAAGCCATGCATCCACTTGGCACGAATTCTTAGGATGACACCGGTATTGAGATATTCATTTTCAAATTGTGCAACGAGATAAGTTTACTTAGTAAAGAAAAATCGAGTGTCCGTGAGCGGAAACAGGTGAGCACGAGCAACGGTTAGGCGGTGCTGTCGCATATAGCAGTTTTACTCTCTTTGCGAAGTCTATGATCATCGATCATTTCCATGACCTCGCTCTATGAGCTTGCTTCAAATGTGCCCTGAAATGTCTGATACATATACAGTTTTCAGCAGCCATTGTGGCTTATAATTCGTAAGGTGTAAAGCCGCTCTCAGCCCACATTTCTTGAATGTGGGTCGGCCTTCAACTTTGAACGCTGAATATGGCTCGGCCTTAAAGGCCTACCCACATTCAGCGTTTCTACCACCGTCAGCTGGCGCTGCGTCGCTCGGCGTCGGCCTGGAACGTTGGAGCGAGGAAGCAAGCCAAAACGCCAAAGGCTTGACATGCCAGATCTTGGAGCCGACGCTTCTTCTGGAGTTGGTGAGCGATTATTCACCAAGCAGTCCCACAACATTGCTGGACGTTGAGACGCAGATGACAAACCATAGATTTTCTCACTATGACACCTAGAGGAAAGTCTGGCGCCACCGTCTGTGGGAGTTTCTTAAGGGGGCACCGTGCCGGCATGGGAATGACGGTATATCTGTCTGCGAGGCTCGCGTTGGCTGGTGTTGTAAGAGGCTTCGTCTAAAACGTGGATTTGGTTACACAAATAGCGCGTTCTCAAAGCAAAATCTTCTTAAATTTTTCCATTCACGCATAATACATCTTTACTCACCTACAATGCATGACCAAGCAAAGAAAAGCAAGAACAGACGACAAACTGTTTCAAAGCGAGCGCGAACCTTGTCGTCTGTCCTCGAACTTTAGCTGCCCGCTGATACGTTTTACGTAACATACAATCGTACACGCAATAACAAGTTCTCATAGTTAAACAAAACCTGTTTTTGCGTAATAATAAAGCCAAAACAGCTATTCACGTGTTGTTTTAGTCGAAAATTAGTCATTGTGACAGACGGAATGATGTTGCCAAGCACGGTTTTCAAGGTGTCCTGTATCTCCGAGAACGATGCCGATCCGAAGTCACAATATACCGGCATTCCCATGCATACCACAGCGCAACAGGGCCAGATTTCCCTCTAGGTAATGTAGTGAAAAACTCTGTGACAAACCAAGCGAGATCTCGGCGCTGGCGCGTTTCGGCTCATCGCCTTCCTTCGCGCGTAGACGCGGAGCGACGCTGAATAACGCAACGCCGCCCTGCGCTGACGAGAAACGCTGAAGGCAAGACCCAGCATGTGGCCTGTGCCTTCGCTCCGTGGTTCCAAATCGACGCCGAGTGACGCAACGTCAGCTGACGCCGGTATAGACGCTGAATGTGGTACGGCATTTGGTCGTTTGGATGGTACGTCGGGGTCCGCCGGGGACCGTCGCAGCAACTCCAAAATGCTGCGAGAGAAGCTTAAATGGGAAAGAACCAAGTGTCCCGTACGGATTCCTACTCCGGGCCCACAGAGCCGACGATTTTACCTCTCAGCTACTCCGCGAATGGTGCCTAACAGAGACTAACACAGTGAACTCTCGTTAATTCGACCTGAGTTAATTCAACGAGTCGCTTAATTAGAATACCCATTATATTGCATTCATTTCTACGCAATTAAAGCTCGTTTGGTTCGAACGCGCGAGCATCGCTAACAGCATTCGATGCCTAACTGCCACTAATGGTGCCCCCTTGTGCGCGCCGCTGTTACTAAAAGGGTGAAAACTCGAGAAGTTTCGCAAGTGGTGCTACTGCTTCCCCAGGCGTGCCGCTGCTTTATTTTTATCATTTAGTGGCCGACGCTCCTTCTGCCCGCGAAGCCATCCTTCCCCGCTTGTTTCGTGTCGTGACACGCCTCAGTATTCAGCGGTCTGTTTCGTCCGTTCATCATGGCGCCGCGTGGCATTTTTCTGCGGTTTGTTAACTCGACCTATCGCATAATTCGGTCAAATCTCGTGGTCCCGCAAGGGTCGTATTTTAAAGAGTCGTCTGTATTGAGCCTCGAGAAGGCGCAGGCTTCGGAACCTCCTTCGTCTGCTTACGCGTCGTACGCCATCCCAGTTACGGATGGCGTCTTGAGTTAATTATACCTTTTCTTATTCCTCTTCTTGAACGGTGATTGTTTGCGTGCACCTTTGAATGTTTACTCCGGCCGATACCGCACGAAACAGTGTAAGACTTACCGAGCATAATAGATGCGCCGACTGTCACGCCACTGTTTAGCGTTATCACGTCGGTGTTTCCCGAGGGCCTCGCACTTAATTTATAAGCAAAGCACAACCGTTTTTACAACATCGCTGTCAAATTGCACACAAAGGAAGGAGTGAGATGATAGACTCTTTAAATTGTCTAGTTATTCCATGAGCTAATTCATATGCGTGGTAGCGAGAGTCGTCACGGTTATTGGATGCTTGATACGCTTACGCTCCACGACAGTCCATGTGTAGTGTGAACATATGACTTGCACTTAGTTCTTTAATGACGTTTCACGTTTCCCTGCCATTAGCCACAGCAAAGCCAACGAAGTGTGGTGGGCAGCCATGTCCATGAAAGCTCCAACGCTTCTTGCCAGAACTTGACCTTGACGTCGCTGCCGTGAGACATTCCACATTTTCCGAAGCAGTTGTTTGCTGCAGTCGCGCGCATTCTGTATTTGAGTGTGAATGTGGTAGTGAAGTTCTCATAGGCGAGCAATAAGCAAGTTCGGAGTCTCGCGTTTTTCGTATTCCCTGTTGAGGGTTGCTGATTGGTGCGTACGTGTCGTCTGTGCGATCGCTGCTGCAGAAGCGCAACACGAACCAGGCGCTCATATCGATGGGTGGGGACTACCAGTCGGCAGCGTACACCTACGAGAACATCGACACCCTCATCCGATACATCAACGCAAAGGTGACTTTGCTTACTTTTTGTTATCTTCACACACTTTTAGCTTAGTTCTCTCTCTCTCTCTCTCTCTCTTTGGTCATCCACACGCTGCTTTGGTTGTTAACCTGTCTGCGACAGAAGGGATAATATGAAATGAGGTCGCAGAGATGCAGAAGAAACGATTTGGAAATGTGGCACGGACAAACTTGAAGATGAGCGTGGTTCAGAAGTAATTAGACGGGAAAGGAACTTCACAAAACTTGCCTCAGCCGGCGGAGAAGCACATAAATCGAGACACTGCCCACAAGCGTTATCGTTAGACAGAGCACGAACATGCACCGCCTGGCACATCCGTGAATTATTACGAGAGGCTTCAATTGTGATATTCAGGTCAGCTGCGCACAGCGTAGTTTACCTTATCACATTATTAGTTTCTTGGTTCTTGTTATGCGTAACTATTGAAGGGTAGCTAGTTGGTGTTGGTACATGCTTACTGTGATAATGGTAGCCCGAACTAAATTAACACCGGACAACGACATCGACAAAGTCTAGCGCTACAGCGCTAGACTTTGTCTGTTTCGTCGTCCGGTGTTCCTTTGCTTCGGGTTAGCATTCTCCGCAGTAAAGTGCTTAGACAAACGAAGATAAATGGAGAAAGTACACGGCCGGAATGTAGACAAGGCCACGGGAACAGCAGAAGTGGCTTTACCGTCGTGCTTGCCTCTGATTACAGTGCTGGTAGACCAAAGGCACTGTGATGAATTCATTGTTGTTAGTCTTGTCACTTTGTTTGCGAGCCTGATCGTGGTACCTAAGTTGTTTCTAAAGAGGCTAGTCTGCTTTTGCCGGCTCACCACAGTTTAGCTTAGACCGACTATGCATAGCCCGTTCTCTCTGCATGATTTTAACACATTCAGGGAACCACTCCAAGAAAGTGTAGCTTCACATAGATTCCAAAGTAGGCATAAGATATGCCTAATTTTTACTTTCGTTAGCGTGAAAAAATATAACTTTCGTTTAGCCAAAAACGAAGCAGTGCGCCTTGAATTTGGAATCTTTCGCTGTCAGTTCATTACAGGGCGGCTAGTTTAGGGTTTTCGATGATGTTCGATTTACAAGTTTAAATCAAAGCAACCATAAAACATATTGTAGTATAAAGCGAAAGTGAGCTCGTATGAATCCGTCGCTCTCCTGCACTGGAGAACGACTCGTGTAAATCGAAACCGGATATAACGAACCCGGGTAAAGCGAACTGTTCCTCATATCGAACTCGTTAATTTTACTGAGCGCTACTCATGTGAAGTGCTTTCCTTGTATGAAGCCGGACATCGAGTATATTCAGCTCGAAGCGCCCAGTGCCAGCGCCAAAGCGCCCCTTGAGCGCGTGCGATAGTTCTAGCAAGCGTGCCAGAAGAACGACTCTATCGAGTCCCTTACACGTGTCGCATTGCTTACACGTGCTGCTGAGAGATTCAGGCTGAGAGAGATTTATCTTGAGATAACAGGTACACGCATATATCGAACGCATCACCAAATTTCGTTCTACTTGGTTACAGGCGAGCTTGGCTATATCTAACTACTCGAAATATCTTACTACATTCTTAGCGCCTAAAGCCTGTTGGTCATGAGTGGTTTCCACTTGGTTTACACGCGGATACGTGGACCTCATGCGACACACTGAGTCTCCAGACTGTGAGTTGTGCAATGTTGATGAGACTATAGGTCATGTGCTTTGTGACTGCCCTAAGTACGTGGAAGAGCATCAAAAGTTGGACAATGACCTTACGCGTCTCGACAGCCCACCGTTGTCGGAGGACGTTACTTCAGGCCCTTGCCCAGACGCTCAATCGAGTTTCAAGTCTGTCCAGGTGTGACTAAACTTTTCAAAATGTACGGGCCCGGATGGACTTGAGCATGCCAAATTGCTTGCCACATCCTCCTTAATTCTCTCGTCATCGTCACCCATCATGCGTCTCTTTCTCCCCTCTTTCTTTCCCTCTTGCCCTTCCCCCAACGCAGAGTAGCTGAATACCTCAGGCCGACCTTTCTGCATTTCGTATCATTAAACTTCTCTCTCTCTCTACACTGAGTTCCACGCAACCTACCTCCGCCCTCGCAGCACCAGCACCTGCCCAAGGTCCACGCCTTCTACTCGACTCCGTCCTGCTACCTCCGCTCGCTGCTGGAGGCAAACGAGGCCTGGACGGAACTGGACGAGGACCTGTTTCCCTACACCGACGGCATACCGGGAAGCGGGCCGGCGCAATCCCCGCAGCAGACGGCCTACTGGACGGGCTACTTCACCACGGAGCCGAACTTCAAGCGGACGGTGCGGCGAGCCAATGGGGTGCTACAAGCCTGCAAGCAGCTTGCAGTTTTGGGCTTCGTGCACAGCAAGGACATCCGGGTGTTCCGTAAGAGCGTCATCGTTCTTCCGATATAAGCGCGATAAACGAACAAAATTTTTTTAAGCCATTGGTCGCAGGGCCAGTGAAAGAAAAGTAGCCTGGCAGCTTGTGAAGGCGCTGTGTAAACGTATCCGTTTTTATTAGCTGTTACAAGTGGCAATCAAATTGAAACACGTACGAAGAGAATGACACGCAAGACGAACGCCATGTGTATTTGCATCATCTGTGTTTAACGTTGCGCCCGGCCCTCTTCTAACAGACAACAAAACACTTTACGTTTTCGCAATGCCACCCCGAACTGCCAGATCAATTTCCATCAACTAGCGCTGCGAGCAAATAACTGCTTTAAAAAAAGATGTCGGTGGATCGCCCACAAATATGCCGACGAGATATTCAAGAAATGGGCAGGGCGTTAGTGACACGTGTCTTACGTGTGATTAAAAAAGTGTGTCCATCCACACGTTACTTAACACGTTACGAAAGTTTTTTTTTGCAGTCTTTTCCCTTCGTACAATACATCCGCGGGCGTAAGAACATTGACGGATATCCTAGAAATGAGAAGCCTCGAAAGATGTACGGAATGTTACTCTTGGAAAACCGCGATGGCCACAAGAACATTAGTAACAAAGCGAGCAAAGAGGCTTGATTTGCCTTCGCGCCAGCCCGTCAAAATGACAGAAATTATGGTTTTGCGTAAAGTGTTTGATAAAAAATAAAGATGAAGTGTTAAAAAACAATTATTGCTCAAAATAGCTGATAAGAAGGCGCCACCCGTCATTGTCCTACCTTAGCTTACAACCATGGGTCGTATTCATAACACTTTTCTTGTGCAAGATCGTTTTCTCATTGGCCAGTATACTCGAGTGCAAGCCAGGCACGAAAGCGATTGTCATGATAATGAGATCATTCGCAAAGCCTCATCCACCAAGGCCAACCACTGAAGGTATTTGCAAGAGATAAACATTCGTCGAACAAGGAATGTCGCTGGCGCTAACGTTATCACAAGCGGACTTGTTTCTGTCAGACGAAGACAAGTCCTTTTGTCGAGACCTTGCCTATAGCGGCAATGCTTGCTCGACCACTTCACGGCATGTTAATGTGAGCTGTTGTGTAGTTTTGAAACTTGTGTAAGAGAAGTCGTAAGAATAGGGGCCAAGAAGTCCAGCGGACACCTATTTCGCAACTCTTTCAGCACAGTTCTGTTGAGTTCGCTCCGATTTGAAGATTTATTAATTCATTCAATAGCATCTTATTTTGCTCGGAAGTAAATCTATCATGAGGAAATTAAAGACAATTACCACCAAAGTGGTCTGTTCGAAGAGTTTGAAAAACGCTTTGGCTTCCAGAAGGAAACATTGAAGAAAGCTTCCGCGCGAAAGCCGAAACGTCTTCTTAGAACAGGACTTTCAGGTTTAAGTCGCTTACAGGAAGCCTTGAACCCGCAGCCTTAAGAAGCCTTGTTCGAGGCTTCTTGGAGGAAGCCTGAGTACCTTCTAAATCAGGGTTCTCGGATTCAAGGCTTCCACGGGAACGCTTGAACCACAGGTACCTTACACCTCTGCGGGAGCTTTGTTCAAGCCTTCTTGGTGGAAGCCGGACGTTTTCTTGAAGCAAGGCTTATGGGTCCAAGGCATCCACATGGAAACCTTGAGCCCGGGTGGAAGCCTTGTTGGAGGCTTCTCTGTGGAAGTGCGAACGCTTTGTAGGAACAAGGCTTCCACATGTAAGCCGAAACTTCTTCCAGTCCCTTCAATCGCACCACTTTTCTCGGTGTTATCTCGTTGCTTTGCACGACATCGCTGCGTTTTGACGCGTTTGATGCCAGTTGTGTCTTTCTTTCTTTTTCAGAGGAGAACGTGGCCCTCGCTCAGAACAACGAAGTGATAGCGTATGTGGGTGGCATCCTTTGTTTATTCCTTGCGAACTTCGAACAGGGGCGAGTGCACTAACGCGTTTCTGTAGCATCTGGCTGACCTTGCAGGGGAAGCGAGAGGCCTGAAGTGCTCCTGCAGCACGAGGCGCTACTGAACAACGGTATTGCTCGCTGTCAAGTGAGTATTGTCCACGAGGTTTCAGCTAATACCGACATGCGGAGAAAGTTATAAGATTGTGAGAACTCGCAGTTCTTACACAAAAGCGCTGCTCTTGATAAGTCTAAATAAAGTAACATGTGCGAAGCAAAAGCTGTTGAGTATGATGTTGGGAGCTGCTCCACTTTGCCACGTTTTTTTAGCGCTCACTCTGTTTTTCGTTCCCTTTGATTACCCCTACCTCCTTCCTTTTTTGCTCTTCCGAGCTGCGCTACAGGCCTAAAACAATCAGCGAAATAATATGTGAGATTCTCGTATGACTGTAGGTATGACGAAGCTGTATGACCGCTCCGCGAATATGCTAAACATAGAAATAGTGATACATCCTATCGTGACCAGCGTTTGAAAGATGACGATGCTGGCCCTCCATTTCACCGCCACCTCGGCCATCTTATTATCAGGAGGAGGCAGACAGCGCAGAGTCTCGTGTCGTTTTAATAAAAGAAACTAGTTCGAATTCAATACTGCCGTTTCTCTATATCTCAGCATTTCTTGTCTCGATAGCGCAAATGTTGTGAGGAATGTCTGTCGCAGACCAAATGGGTTGCATGGAAATCTTTAAAAGGGCTGGTTGGCACCTGAAATCGAAATTTTTAATCCCACAGAAACATTACGCTTTTCAGCATTTCCGATGATAAGTTTTCCTTCCCGTTGTGGGCTTCTGTAGAAATAACTTGGTTAATCAACATTTTTGCACTTCACGAGGGATTGATTCGTCATCGCATTTTATGCGCTAGAGTTGCGACAACGGAATAACAGATGGCTATAGTTAACCACATGCTGAACTCGTTTCGTAGACTAGCTATACCTGCAGAAATGGTGTGTTGCCAAGTCCTATGAGCGAATAAGGAGAAAATTCCTTTTGACTGCGCACCTGTTTTTCTGTAGAGATCAATTGCACGATATTTCTTGCTGACCTATTGCCCCCCTCAACAGAATGCCAACTTTGTCTTCAATGCGTCCGATAATGACGCTCGCCTGCGTGAGGTTTGGGCGTCCAGCTCTCTCTGTCGAGCGAGTCTGAATTGATCTCTCAAGTATATATATATTTTGGGGGGCTTTCATTCTTGGGCAGCGTGTCATGGACGAGGCTCTCCGCACCATCGTGTGGGAAGGGAACTCGGTCAGCCAGCTTCGCTTCTCGCACTGCCTCGAGGCCGAGGACGACTGCAAGCCGGTGGACTCGGACGAGGCGTGGCTGCTGGTGTACAACCCTCTCGGATACGCGTACACCACCCACATACGGTTGCCGGCGAAGGAGGGATACTCCTACGTCGTTGACGGCGAGCAGGCCCAGGTATCCCGAAGTTGTGCGTTCGTTGTGCCGGTTAGCACTTGGCATTTAAACGTAATTGTCCTTGACGCCGCAAATTCAAAATGCAGTGAAAGTGCCCCTCAAACTTATCATGTTGTAAAACTTAGCATGAGAGTTTAATCGCCCTGGTTCCTCTCCTTCCTTATGCATATAGGTTCGTTACCGCGCAACACAAGACAAGGACAAAAGAAGACGTCTTGATGCTTTCCTTATGCTTTGTATCAATGTTCGTGCCTTTGCCTTGCTCGGGTGCTCCCTTCTAAAACTCCTCACACGTCCGGAAAATATTTTTGTTCATTGGATGTGGCTGATACCTGTGGCTCTAAAGGGATAAGCTGGAGCACTTTGTCCATGATATATGACCTTCTCCGAGAATAGCACACATGTGAAGTGGTCCTGGTGAGGAGCTACTTATAAGACAGAGAGAGAATCAGGGGAATCTTTTTTTTTTTCAACCTTTACTCCATTGACCTGAAAGATGTATTCATCGCCACGTCCACTTTCACTGGCTATTTCTCCATGTTTTGCGGGACCGCGGCGTGGTCATTGTTGCCGAAACACGGGGCACCTGGACACATCGCCGGTGTCATTTGTATGGGGACTAGAATATGAAGCGCGGAGGGGCGAAGGGTAGGAGCATAACACTTTTAGAGAAGCGGCCTCCCCTTTCTCACTTGGTATACTATGACTGCAGAAGGAACATCCCCCAAAACAGAACTCCAAGCCTATATATTAAAGATTAGGCGAACGCATGTGTCGACGCACCTTCAGTTTTGGTTTTCGAAGCGTGACAGACGTATGTCTCCGAAGAGAGCTCATCTCACATACAAAATGTATCTTTATTTTAATGCTGTTTGTGCTAACCCCACGTCTAAACTTTTGCTTTCTTCAGGAAATAAATTATAGGGTTGCTTGCAATTTCTTCTTGCTTCCTACTTATTTGTTTCATGTAAATGAACACTACTCGCAGCGTTACACTTTACCTCAACATTGTATAAGCCAGCATGCTAGTTATCTTTTTCTTATAGCTGTAATAGTTGAGTCAGGTCCACTTTACTTCTGTGGATGCATTTACAATTTGTTGTTACTCTTTTGTGTGTTGCTAGAAGTCGCTGTTAAAACATACGGGGGTGAGAACCCGCGAAGCTGCCTGATCGTCAGTTTTCCTTTTCACCCCTCCGTGTACGTTGATACATAAATAAACTGCATCTTAACGCTGATAATTGACTTTAGATGTTCAGATATGGGAACAAGAAGCTCCAAGACAAAAAAAAAAACGCGCCCTCTCTTTGAACAGAAACCTCCGCAAATGAAAAAAAAAAACAAGTCGTTCTAACTAGGGGACAAGGGCGAATTTTCTTTTGAACGCAAAGCTAGGATGTGTACAATTTTCATGATTACGACTACTTCGCCAAACAGTCCAACACATATAGAAGATGCATGCACAATAGATGGAATAGAAGTTGTACAATAGCCATAGTTTCATGCACATATTCGGCAATGCACTGTCATTTAACGCATCAGCACTGCCACGTGCCATAAGCGTATGGAACAGTCTTCCTGATAACATTGCGTGCTTAACAAATCGTGACGCTTTTCGCGAAGAATTGCAAAGCTTCCTGTAGAAACATTGTATAACGATGTTATTGACCTGCTTTCCTTCCCGGTTTTTTACACTTGTATTCTTGTATTTCTTGTGTGTATGAACATATTACTGTGTTTACACTATCTAAAGCTTAGCCTAGACAAACATTTGTTGAACTTTGCTTTACCTATCTTGTGACTACCTGTGTTGATATTTATATTGTTTACTCCTGTTCGAACACTTACTATGTGTCCCCTCTCACCCAATCTCTTAAATGGGACTGTAAGATATTTTAAATAAATAAATAAATAAATGGCAAGAACACAGCTGCTCGTTTTCTTATGCCTTCCGTGTGTGCTCAGGATCTTGCACTGTAATCAGTCATGCATCAGTGAACTTCGACATGCCTTTGTTCTTTTTTGTGGTTGTTCCGTGCCTAAATAGAAGCAAACTTTTTTTAATGAATTGTCCAGCCCCATAGTGGTCGCAGATCGTGACTCACTTGGTTGATGGCCAGGTTTGTAATGCTGACCGCCCACTGTCCGCTGAAGCGAGTTATGTGTATCTGTAGCAGACAAGAGTGTACTCTCATTTATACCACAGCATTCGTGAAGCGTACAAGCGCTCTTCTTAAGCAGTTCAACTTGTTGGCTGCGTCAGCTCTGGTCCTTGCTTTCTGTGAGTATTTCAGTGGCCTTGAGCTGTCGTCTCATGTAGCTTTGTCGCAATTTGCTGGCAGTTTAGTAGTAACCCACTGCTACAAATGGGTTTGTTTGCAGTTTAGTTTTCGTTTGAGCTTTTTTCTTCCTACAGAAGGACCACAGAGTTAGCACAGAATTAAACCTAATGTAGTTTATAGCATAGTATGGTGTTGGCATGCGCCTGATGGCAGCTGTTTTCTTCAATTGAGCAAAGTTCTCGTTAGTCGTCAACACGCGCCCACTCTATCCCACCGCTGTCATGCAGATCTTGTCGGCCGAGGATAAAGTCGACGAGGTGGTGTTCTCGTCGCGGCTTGTGCCCCTCGGGGTCACGACGCATTACGTGCAAAGGTCGCGAGAGTCTCCGGGCACCGCCAGGGAGCCTCAAGCGTCCAAAGTGGAGAAACCCAGCAAAATGACCGTCATCCGAAACAAGGTTGGTGGCGAGTGCGGCATTAACGTTAAGCACAAACTTAGGGTGCGTTCCACTTCTGGCCACCATCAGACACAACAGCCTACGTAAACAGCTAAGGAGGCAGCTAAGACAGCTTCGAGTCCACGTAATGCAACGCATCTGGAACCGCCTAGAAGACGATGGGAAAGTGCTTCTGCGACTCTACGCCACCTCGCGTCAACAACAACAAAAAAGCTATGAAAAGCGTGCATTATTTCTTTGTTTTACGTCTTTGCGCGTGCGAACCCATGAAAAACACGACGTGACCTACATTAAGCGCGTAGGAAAGCGTGAGTGTACGTTTTGTTGGGCGCAGACGACGTTCCCGTCGAGTTTCCAAATGGCTTTTAAGCCTTCCGCTCAGCCGCCATTTTGCTATAACATTTTGCATCGTTTCTGTCTGTGATGCTGTCTTCGCTAAGCTGTCTTTTTTGGCATCTTCGTCAGAATTAGGATGAGACTTTAGGATGGCCGCTATTCTCTCAGCCGTTGACATTTCCGTCTACGACGAGTATTGGAACACAGCATTAAAGGTACTATTGAGAGCTTGGCGAAAAGGAAACGCGTGATCGGATGGTGGCTAGCCTCGTTATGAACTAAAGGAGAGAAGCACCGTGGCCGTAATTAGAATAAAGTACTGTTATGGCAGCTGCCGGCACACGCTTCGGACAGAGGTTGCTAGTTGACCTTCAAGATTGAAATACACTGCTCTCTGTGTAGCACGCCAGTGATCAGTTCATGCTTTGTTTGTTGCCTTGCTGCCTGTACACCGATATGATGGCCTCGATGGTCAGAACTTATGCCTTTCAGAGGAATAATGTCTGGTCGCCTTGCAGCGCTACCGCCTCCTGGTGGACTCCACGTCGGGTTTCGTGCGGGGCGTCATGGTTAAGGGAGGACTGCAGGTGACGCTCCAGCACTTGTTCCTGTCCTACCACGCGTACCAGGGAAGCAGCCGAAAGGCGTCGGACAGTCGCGTGCTGAACCCCGTCAATGACGACCCGTTCGAGCTGGGCAACAACATCACCTACCACATCACACGGGGACCTGAGGTGAGAAATGCGTGGCACGTACGCGGTAGGAGGGAGTATGGTAGGGGTAAGTTCAGAAGTATGTGCATAACCTCGGCCGTTCTTCGAATCGAAGCCTATATATATACCAGTTGACAAGTAATCAAGTTTGCCAATTCTTTTGCGGAGAAGTGGTATAATTAGGAACTATATCAACGCACGATTTCTTCTCTTTATGCCTTCTTGGCATTTGGCCTCACAAAAAATTTCTTAATGACATGCGCGAGCCTTTAAACCAAATGTCGCGTCAAAAGTTAGCTTTCGCCTCTCAAGCACCCACTGCTGGCGTATTGTAGCTGATTGTCGTGCAAATTTCACGCACTTGCCCATCGGCGGCAGATGTTCTGCATGAGTATTTCTGCATCATTTTTCCTAGAGTTTACAGCTCTAGGACCTTCGTCTAACGCAAAAAAAAAGACGAATAATGGAAAATGTCATGTCCCTATTCCTTTATAAGGAAGCTTTTAGCTCGGAGTCAACTCTGATTTCTCTGTTAAAGTACATATACACGACAAATGCAAAAATGCTTTTATGAGACAACCGCTAGACCAACTTAGATCAATCTTGTTCCACTTGAGAGAGAACGTTAAATTCTGGCAGCTCGAGCAAGCAGAAGTATAATTTAAAACCTAGGATTTTGTAAAAGAAGATTACCGAAAATTGGTAAGTTTCCAAAAAGTTGCAGGATGAAATTCACCAATCTCTAACTCTGCACTCTAAACTTATAGCACAGTTTTATGCGCTGTACCTGTTGGAGCATCGAAAGCGGACCAATAGACTTATGACATTAGTTTACGTGAAAATGTTACAATGTTTGGGAGACTTTCTGAATAGTCCTACTTACAAACTAGTGGTATATTTCTCGGCGTTGTATAGTACAGGAATTTTATCTTCTTTAGACGTATTCTAATACGCAGTTTACTGAATTGCGATATCGCATTTTTTTGCTGAGTCACACAGTTGCAAACTGGACGATGTTTCCAAGATATTGTAATATTCAGACATATTTCCTTTAGAATTGCTGGCATCATTTGAATATATACTTCTACAGTTACTACATTTTAGTTATTGCAGTAAATTAAACAACCCTCATCAAAATCCGAGCAGTCGTTGCCTTTTTGGCCGTCGCACGAAAGGCTTGAATTTGCGGCAAATACTGCTCCTGTAGGAAGCACGTGAAATTATAAGGGTCGAAGAAAAAGAAACTGATAACCAGTGCAGCTGATTAAGCGCCGGTAACGACTATTAGGGTCATAACTTCAGTGCTTACCGCAAAGTAACCACTCCTCCGGAAATCTGACGCGCTTCCAGTTTCTCACTTTTAATGGCATGGTATTGCCATCCCGTTCAGTAAGCAGTGTTGTGGGCGTCTGTACACAGTTTTGAGAAGAGACAACGCAAATCTTAAGATTCTGTTGTAATAGTGTCTACCCGCTTTCCAGAGGTACCACTGCGTGTTGGCACACTTCTTGGAATGGTAGGCTTTCTATCGCTCTACAAGATAGAGGCGCCTTTGAAGTCGGTAAACAATTCCCTTTGAAAGGGATTGTTCAAACTATAAGTACGCATCTGTGCGCGCCGTTCTGATCACCATTCGGCGCCGTCTGCTTCTCGCAGGTGCAGGAGCTGCACCAGCGCTACACTCCGTGGCTCGGCCTGGTGGTGCGCCTGTTCGAGAACGAGGAGGTGATCGAGTTCGAGTGGACACTGGGTCCGGTGCCTCTGAGTGATAACAAGGGCAAGGAGATCGTGTGCAGGTTCTCCAGCAGTGTGCAGAGCGGCCAGCTCTTTTACACCGATACCAACGGACGCCGAAGCATCGAGAGGAAGTACGCGAGTGTCGCGTACATGCAGTTAGAAAAACAAAGTTGCTTATATGCAGATCCAACGCACGTAGTGGAATCTGTGAGAAGCAAAGCTTTAGTAAAATGGGGATAATTAGATACTGTACAACTAAGGTCGGTGGGTAAAATTGTGTTTATTTCGTCCTATGCGACGTCTAATTTCATGCACTATCTATACGTGTGCGCACAGCTGAGATTTTCTGCTCTCCTTCTTATCTTTCAGCCTTCATTGCCCCTTAACCAGTGCAGGGTGGCGAACCACGTTAACCTTGGATTTCGTCTATCACTTCTCTCTCTCTATCAGAAAAAGGGAGACGATATCACTTAGGAGCGTTTTAATAGAGAAGATACGTGCCGTGGTATAGCTAAGACGCTATGATGGTCTCCCTTTAAGTACAAGATGTCGCGGGTGCGACTTCCGGCTACGACGACCGTATGAAAAGGATACGCAATCCAAAAGCGCTTGAGCTTTTCACTAGGCAGGCATATTTTGATGATGAACTTTTACCGCGGGTAGAAAGTTTGGCGAGGTTGTGGGACTTCGTGCTTGGATAAACTGCAAGAAACCAGATGAAAACACGAGAGAAGGAGTAGAAGCAATGTGGCCGAGCACTTGTGCAGAAAGCTGCACACATTGCACACAGGCGCACAGGTTTCGGTTTTGACTGCTCGGGCGGACTCAGGGTAAACCAAAATTCGTGTGCACTAAGCAGTGGCGTAAGACGGTGTCAGCTGGCGCGAGAAAAAGGTAAAAGGAGCTTGCTACGAGAGAGCTTCGCCCTGGGGTTAATGTAAAATAGAATGATGTGTCAGGTACGGTGAGAGCTGATTCGGATTCGCATACTATGGGGGCATATCATGGCCAGGCTGTGTCGTTCGGACATAAAGGGTAAATCCTAACTCGGCTTTTGATTATCGAAGTTTCTAATGAAATAGGCATAACTGACAAATACGAGCCTCCAGTATGAAGATTTATTGTCATTGTTGTTGTCGCTTGCGCATACGCAGCGTTCTGTCGGCGCATTTCTGTCGTTGGAACTTTTAGAACTTGAATACTGCCGATTTTTGAGAAGTTTTTCTTTATGTAGTGTACCAACTGGCACAATGAAGAAGACAAATTGTTTATCAATGATCGGTAAATGTTGGCCGAATTTAAGAAAGTCCCTTTACTCTGGAAGGTAAAAGTTAAGACAAGAAACTGAAATAGCCCAGCTTTTCACAAACGATGGCGTGAATGTATCCTCCGTGAAAACCGGCAATAATTCAAAAGTGAAACACGCGCACAGGTATTTGCTGACTGCTTCAGTTTCAGAAATTGTGAAATTGGAATCGGGAGTCATTCGTTATTTACAAGTGTGACGTGGATTTCTAACCCCCATCAGGAGACTTGACGGAAGTCCCGTGGCCTCCAACTTCTACCCGGCCACTTCGTGGGCATTTCTAGCGGTGAGTATAACAATGGCGCCCCTTTGTCTACTTGCGGGGTGGCACAGATTCAAACTTTCAAATAACGAATCGGTTGTTATGCTACTTCGTTGGGTTTTCGAACCAGATAGTCAACATTCGTAGATGAAAATATTCTTCCAATAGCTTACGGATATTTCTAATCGCCAACTTTGCGGGATCGAACGTATTAGTGGAGCACACGGGCGATAAATTTCATCCGGACGCGGTCTTAGTAACAATAAAACTTACGTAGTGGAGCCCAGCATGCTGGGCAGCTCAGGTCGCGAGACTCTTCCGCTTAAACAGCCTACATTCGCACTCACCCGAAGAGACATGAATACGCGAACCCGGACTGCTTATTTGTTCCCTATTCCGTGTTTGTGCTTTTAGGAAAAGACGTTTCATGAAGAGAAATGCAGTGACAGAAACTTGCTAACGTTGTGAATGCTAGGATGTAGGCATCGTTCCACAGTGATGGTGAAAGCAGTTGTTCATCATCCGAAATCCATTCGAAAAGCATCCTATACTTGATTCGATCGCTTTCTTTTGGGGGAGGGGGGGGGGAGTCACTATCCAATTGTTATTCGATTCAATCTCAGCAATTGCTAATGGCGACACCCATACAGAACAGTACTCCCTCGAATGATCTGTACAACCAAGCTTGCTAGGGTGGAGGCATAAGCGAGTTGGTGATATTCTACGTGCAGCACTCACAAGCACGAGAGTTGTCCAAAAGACAAAATATATAATAAGCAAGGCCAATTCCGAATTGTCCAGTCTGCAAGCACGCCATAAAACCGTAATGAAATTCAAACACAGCAGCACTCGATAGCATAAGAGCTACAAAAAATTTGTGACAACGCTTTTATGTGCGCTATGCGTAGAACACCAAAATGAAATGCCCGTGCGTAAGTAATTGTAGGCTGGCAGCTTAACTGACTGGATCCTCAGATAACAATTCATAATTACTCGCATTTGAGTACATCTACATGAATGCAATCATATATTAGAATGCGGATTGTTCAATACTAGTATTGCGAAGCACGAAACGCAATGTTCCTCTTTGCGACGCTTCTTCACAGCGCCGGCTGCTCCATTGGGATGTTCTGCTCTTTCGCACTGTCGTGCATGGAATCTAATAAAACAGAGAAAATGGGCGCAGACATCAGCGTGTAGACAACGGCACTTGGGTGCCCAGTCAAAGTATGTGGCGAGATTACACGTTCCTGAAGGCAGTTGTGCTGTTTGCTTGCGCAGTCTTTGTTGTCCTTGAGAGCAACGTTTCACCTCGACAGTTTGCATCCAAGTGCATCAAGCGGAGAAATTGTCCGTGTAGCGAATATTGTAAAACTGAAGATACAAAATTATCTCGACCCACCGCGGTAGCTCAGTGGCGTCGCAGTCGCGCTGCTGAGCTCGAGGGCGCGGGTTCAATTCCGGCCGCGGCGGCCCCATCTTGGTGGTGGTGAAAGGGAGAAATGTTGGCGTGCTTACGTCGACAGGCAACCACTGCCGGAGGAAGCGATCCTCGGCCCATGGCCTGACCCTGCAATTTCAATGCGTGCAACAAAAGTATTGTTGACGTTTCTGCACCAAGCTCGACTAGCGGCTCTAGCAAGACAACTGTCTCATGTACATAAGCACTCCCCACTTCTCTTATCATCATCACACATCCCAGCACTTTCACTCCCCTTCCCTCTTCCCCAGCGCAGAGTAGCAGACTAGAGCGCACTAGCTCAGGTCGACTTCTCTGTCTTTCCTATCAATAAATTCTATTCTTCTTCTGGCGTGCTTAAATTTAAGTGCATGTTAGAGAAACCGAGATGGTCAAAATTGTTCCGGAGTCCGCCGCTACTGCGTCTCTGATAGCTCCGGTGCTGCTTAAAATCAATCAATCAATCTTTCAATCAATCAATCAATCAATCAATCAATCAATCAATCAATCAATCAATCAATCAATCGAGGTGTACTTGCATTATTTTGTTGAACTGGGCCGGTCGGTGCTGCTCAAATGGTAATCGAACAGCGCTTCAGACAGGACGAAGTAAAGACGACCTCGTCATTACTTCGCCCTGTTTGAAGCGCTGTTCGATTAGACGTATGGGAACACGAAAGTGGAGGAGTTAGCCTCCGCCCGTTCCAAGCTCGAGCTTGCTCTTCATTGCAACCTTCAGAGCTTGTATTTACTTTGTGCCTCAGTACGTAACCTCCCATGCTATTGTTTGCCCACTTGTTCCCGCGCCAACTGATGAGTGTGGTGCAATGTCTGTTGTGCTTGCATGCAGAGTGATTCACAGGGCCTGCAGCTGACCGTGTTCCCAGACAGACCTCAAGGTGCCGCCAGCCTGTCATCCGGCAACCTCGAGTTCCTCATCCAGCGTCGGCTCCTTGGAGACCGCGGAGTGCCCGTGAGAGGACGCCACTGGTTACACGTCGGCACCATCGCCGATTCGCAGGTGCGTTAATATCACACGCCCACCTCCTGTCGACTTTCCGTAGCTCATTTTACATTCAACACGAACTGTCTCGTCAGCATATATTACAATAACTGTGAGGGCGCAGCTTGCAGTTGATCAGAAGAGTTAGCAAATTGGGCACCATAGTTTCGGGCATGTTTGCCATCACATGTGACCAACCCTCATTCCTGTAATTTGATTTTCAGCGAGAACGGTGTTGCGAGGTAAGGAAACGATGCACTAGGTCTTTGCGTGCCGTCGCCGTAACGCCGAGCTGTATGGAACACCCGACAAGAATAGTCGTCGCAAGAATTACTTTTCAGCGCGTACGAAGCCTTTCAGGTTATGCCTTGCGTTTTCTTTTGGCGCAACGCAGGAGTACTTACGCATATTCGCCAATCGCCTGGTGTGGACTCCTCAGCTTTCGCTGGTTGATGCTCGGCAGCCGTACTTCACCAACCTGACCCAGAGAGAGGCAAGTACGCTGACGGATGGAACGGGCACGCTTCTTTGTATGTCAGAGCATTGAAAACTGCAAGTCGTGCGTTTAACGATTTAGGAAAGCGTACGTGAGAAGGAGCGCTAGAGACACTCGGAGGCACATTTCTTGACATACCAAAAACAGTGTCTGGTAATCCGCAGATGGCCTTAAGAGGAAAGCAGAGTGCAGACTTGTGGCAGGAAATGAACGTAAAAAGCGATGATAAATTTCACGCGCTATTTCCAACCGATTATGACGACAGCACAGCAGTGCTTGCTTGTGGTAGGCACGCTGCAAAGAGCAAAAGCTCCTTCGGGTGGTGCGCATAACATTAGGCACGCGTAGTTTACGCTTCGAAATTACAACTCCCGATTACTCATGAAGGTTATGACGTTGAGCCTGCTGCAGAAATCTAAGTATAATTTAAATCAAAGCAGTGTTGCAAGAAAAAAAATTGTAACACACGTATCTGGGCTTTCATCTGCGCATGCGTGGTCGGGTGGTCCTGACTTCCAAGCGTCACACCGAATAGAAGGAATGCAAAAGGCCGCCGTGCGGACTTCCTGATTGAAAAATTAAAGCCCAAGTGTCGTCTCTGCCTTTTAAATGTAGCGACCCCTATGAAATGGAACATTTGAGACAACACCCCACCCTTCCCCTTACGTTCGGTTACGGAGCTTCTGTCTCTGACAGAGCAAGCACACAGGGAAACAGCGCATCATTGGTGCTCTGAGGCAATAAGTATGCGAGGGTGCTCGAATCATAGTTTCTTGTATGAAACACTATGGCTCGAATGAACGACGCGGGATGACTGCGAACACAGACTGAACCTCGGACATCGCTCGCTTTCGTCTGCAGTGGAGCGGTCTGCGCTCGGAACTTCCCAAGCACGTGCACGTGCTCACGCTGGAGCGCGTGTACGGAGAGAAGCTGCTGGTGCGGCTGGAATTCCAAGCGCCCGAGATGCCAGAATACGTCAACACGACACAGTTGCACATATCGGTAAGTCGGACCTCGTGTATCGTTCTCGGACGTGTGCGAGTGTGTATATGTCGCGTCGATGCCATTCAAGCGGCGTAGCATTAGAACATATTTTTTCTTACTCGTAGCTGTACCTGGGCACGGCGACGTAAGACAGAGAAAATAAATTTTGGAGGACGCTTTAAGTTTCGCCTTTAAGAGTGGAACGCCATAGCGTTCCAAAACCCCTTACTGCTTGTCATGCTTCCCGGCAACTGCAGCTTATGTAACCGTAACGTTCACCGGGAAACGCTGGCTGCGAAGGCTATGCACGAAGGTGAGCTCTCTGGTAGAAACGCGACCTCTTGCCTAGGTTGATCTCCTGTTATTGTTTCGCACTTTTATTATTTTAGTTTGAGAAGAGCTAACATAAAGGACATGCGCTGTCGGTGTTTTTTTCCATTACATTTGTTTGGGGGCTGCCGCTCTCAAAATTCTTAAGAATAACTTTGTAAATAATGAAAGACAAGCTTTGAGCAACTTTGGTGGTAGAGAAGTTGTTGGGTATGCGTGGTTCGGAATTTGGCTGAAAATTATTTTTGCCGAAGTGACGTCTGACGCCGACGCGTTACGTCGAAGCAGGATTTTCTGCATCACGGGCTCCTTAACGCTGGCGCATTAAAAGACAATGAAAATATACAGGACATGCACGTCTGTTCTCCTGGCCGTGTGACGTCACGCTTCCCAGTCTCGCATCTATGAATCTACGCCCAGCCGGCCCATCTTTCCGTCCAATTCTTTCTTATTGTTTTGCACGTTAAGAAACCTGCGTTAAGAAAATCAGTGTTGCAGGTGCGCATTTCGCTAGAAAACTGTTGCCAACAGCCGTAGTGCGAGTGTAAAAAAAAAAATCGTTTGCCGAGTTTCAGCGACAGCAGGATTTAAACTGCCGACGAGAAGCGCGTTTGTCGGAAGCAGTTCACCTGTACGCGAACTGGCCTGTAAGTGAATTAACGCGACCAAAAACCAGCTAATTATACAAATAAATAAATAAAAGCTTCTAGTAAGGGCGTGTGAATTGCCATACGCATTAGGTTGTACAGAGAGGGAGAAGCGACGCCTTCACGAAACTTATATCCAAGAATTGCATAAACTCGGAGGTGCTCTTTGTATTCCAGATTTTTCTTGTATATTTTTTTGTGTACTCGCTTATCTTTTTCTTGTATGGTGTTCCGCAGCGCCTGCTGAAGAACCAGGACATCTACCACATCCTAGAGACTTCGTTAGGATCGACGCAGGACAAGACGGATATGGTCCGCTTTGTGTGGCGTCGCCACAGCCGGCCGCTGCCAGCCGTCAGCCAAGAACAGCGCATGCGCGTGTGGCTGAAACGTGGATACCGACCGCGCTTCGAGGACACCGTGGTTCTGCACCCGGGCGAGATTCGAACCTTCGTGGGGCGAGCCGAGAAAGTCCACCCGCTGCCGGACAGTTAAAAAAAGAAACAAATTTCAGAAAAAGAACTACAACACTGGGATACGTTTGAGAAAACGGTGGTCGTTCTATACGGTGGGATTGTCATCAAGAATAGCGGCAAAAAAGAAAAAGAAAAGAAATAGTGCCCGAGTACGATTCTGCTGCAGGCTTGGTGGGTTAACTGATTTCCTGCGTGCACGTGATTTTCTCGAAAGAGTTCGGCTACGGAGAGAAAATTAACGCACGATACGATGTATTACCTAACGCTGCGGTATTGCCTGCAATAGCCGCAGTAGGGAGCTCATACTTGACTTAAATCTACAAAAAAATATTAACGAAACTTGCTTAAGACCAATGTATAAAAATATGAAGCAATGAGCTTTTTCTTTTTTTTTTTGCTCGCTTGGCTTACAAAACCCTAACTCGGCGGTAATAACAGGTACCGCAATTCGCCAAACTGTATTACTTAAATGTGTGTAAAAGAGAGCAAATTTATTTCTTCGTTTTTATACTTCGCGAGCAAATACTATTTTTACATCAGTTTTGCGAACTTGTTATTCACAACGTGTTCGTATACTTAAGAGATACATACTGTCTGAATGCGGTCTGCTTCAGACGCAGAGCGGAATCCAAAATCGCAAATCGTATCACAAATCTAAAACTTCCTTTTAACAATGACGTCGTAGAATTACGATACGCCTCTTTGTTTCTGTTTTTAGTTGCACGTCTTTAGTCATTTTGTCAATTTTACTGAAATGTTCAAAACTCTATAGCTTTGATGTCTCGTAAGTGCACAGTGGCTTCTGGGCGCGCCGTGCTGGAGGCTCCGGATTGAAATTTCGAACTGGGCCTCTTTAAAAGGTGAACCTAAATCAAACTACACGAGTCGGTGGACGGGCCATTCTGGGGCTCAGTACGAGGTCGCGTGTTCGAATTCCTGTCCCTGCGGCGACATATAGATGGAGGCAAGAATGCAAAAACGCTCGTGTCCCGAAGTGTTTCAGTTTGATTGTATTTGTAGGGTAAAAAATGGCATGTTTTATCGTGCGTCCTCAATATTTACTAGAGTTTAACGTTTTTTTTAATACCTGCAGTAAATTCCAACTAACTTAAGCAACTGCCAGATGGGAGCGCTCCCACATTGTTTTAATCAGATCCGAGACAGAGGAAAGCTTCGGAAGCTTCCACATATACTGTTGCGGTTTGTCTCCACCAGAGCGGCGCTGCGTTCGTCTGCAAACAGTTGCGCTAGTTAATAAAGGAGATTTATAATTCAGATTTATTACAGGAAGGTTGTACATATGCGCAAGTACAAAAAGAAGTGGCAAAATAGAGTGTCCCAATGTTAAAAAACTATCAGGGAGACACCCTATAGAAATATAAATAATGTTAAACTTGTAACACGCAGCAGTCATGTGCTTATAGACATCATACACTACTTAAACAGGACATTTTATATAGCAAACAAGATTCGCAGAATTAAAAGAAAGACAAAATAGCAGAAACTAACAAACATAACATACGTTGTACTAAAAGAACAATAAGATGCGCTTTAACAATTATCCAGGTATACTTTCTAACAAGAATTCTTTTAGTAAAAAAGAGAATGAACGCAGCGAGGAACATGATTTGATTTCACATAAAATGCTATTCTAGTTAGATACCACGGCAAAAAGTGCAGGAATATGCCGGCCCCATTAACGCGAGAATACCATTAAGAACTACATAAAACTAGATATAGTGAATTACAAACGAATCTGGCTGTCAAAGAAGCACAACAAATGTGTAGACCGTATTTTTACTACTGGACCTATTACGTAACTGCAATGAGTGCTGCTTGCTGCGGCGCCGATGCTGATGCAGAAGTGTTGCACCAGAGGCAGTGTTAACAGATCTCAGAGACAACCGAATGCATCGGCGCTGTAGACGACGTCTACACCGGATTTTACACTAGCGCTGTATCGAGCAATCATAGGGGTCAACGACGAACAGTGTAAAAATACAGCTCCTGTAAGCTTGAACGCTGTCTTTTTTTGGTTTCTAGTAAGGTCAGTGCATATTATGGCTTTCCGTAACCTTGTCATGGTGCTGATATCAGGCTTTCCGGTCGACTTCGAAATTTTCATACGATCCAGTAAAGCACACAAAACGCGCAGGTTTGTATTAGTACGCACTCCAGTATTTTTTCCGTGCTCAGTGCACTGGGCTCTGCATGTCGACGCATGATGTCACAAATAACCTTTGGCATAGTTTCACCTTGACAATTTTAGCGCGAAATGTGACAGCGCTATTAACTGGAGAATAAGGAGCGGCACTCTGGGCTAAAAGAGAAACGTGCTTTTCTCACAAATATTTAGGAAAAGATAAGCCTTGAACACAGCAGTGAAAAAATACTGTCTTTTCACATGACATAAATATCAACGACGCTGTGAAAGCGTTCTGCTACTTCATGGAGAATAAACGAACAAGTGTAAAGTAAAACGAACATCATACATCACATACAGTTATGACTTATGCTCTTAGCAAACAATAGTGCGAAGAACGATTCAGAAGCCGTTAAGTTAGCTGATTAAGTGACGATAAGCAATGCTGGTGAGCGATTGTGCGATTAAAACGCGAGACATTTGTACGCTTCCGTCAATATAGGTACGCGCAAGTGGCTAGATAGCAATTTCAGAGTTCACATAACGCAACATGACTCAGAGTCCAAGCGAAGCACGAGGCCAAACTTGAACAGGCATAGCACCGCATCAAAATCCGCCTCGTATAACCGCGTTAGCCCGAGTCCACAAATACTGCAGCTGCTGCGTTATAAAGACACTCGCAATGACCTAACAGTTTGGCGCGCCGTAACGGCCGAACGAATCAGACGAACAGACACTGTCGAGCGTTGCCAAGAGATGCTTGGCAGCTGAAGGCGGTGCCGAATCCGGAGCCGTTGATGGCCAGATTGCACATGGAGCGGGCGTGATGGAGCGGCTGGCGGTCGCAGAAGTGGCTGCAATAGCTGACGTAGAACGTCTGCGCCGCGTTCATCGCTTCCAGGTGCTGGAGCCTGAGCGGAGAGGGGCTCCCCCTGGCGGCGTCTTCCATGGCCGCCAGGGCGACGTCCAGGCCGAACAGGTCGGCTACGGCGCGACGCTCTTGCGGGCTGGTCGCAGTCGACAGGCGGCACTCGGGGTGCTGCGAGACGGGAAGACTGCTCCATAGTGTATACTCGTATTTCAACCTGCACATACAATACACCGTGTAGACGACTATTCTACTCGAACTTATTACGTTATATGTTGCTTATTTTCATTCCTTAATTTTGAAAAGCCAACAACTGAGCACAGACCATCCGGAAATTCCTGGCAGATCAGCTGAGAAATCTTTCTACGCGTTTTATTGGTTATATAGCACTACGCGTTAATGCCGTCCTCGACTGCACTTCCCTTCCCTTGGCACCCATTTTGTAACCCTAATGGTCAACCGGTTACCTACTCTACGCATTACATGGCCTGCCCAGCTCCATTTCTTGCTCTTAACGTCACTTGTAATATCGGCTATATCCCTTTTGCTCTCTCATCCACACCGTTCTCTTCCTGTCTCATAACGTTACGTCTAACATTCTTGGTTCCATCGCATTTTGCGCAGTCCTTAACTTGGTGGGGCACGGCAAACTAGGCAGGGTGGTGAAATCAGAAATTTTGCTGGCGCAAGTTGAAATCAGCTAGCGCAGGAGAGGGGGTAATTGGAGATCGCAGCGAGACGTCTTCGTCCTGCAGTGGACATGGAAATAGGCTGGTGATGATGATAGGTTAATGCTATGAGGCATCTGGGTGCTGTGACGGACGGGCGTGTCTGTGTGCACTCGGCAAGTAGCGATCAACCGTACCGTGCGGACAAAGAAAATTCCTCTTGGCTTTACTATGCGCACAGCTATAGCTCCAGTATAGAGCGCCTCGCGGTGTATAGCACACTGCTGACTCAAAGAAGCCAAGCAGGCCTTCAAGTGTGCGCCCTTGTGTTTCGCGAACCAATGAGAGAATCTTCTTGCTGCCCTTGGATACTTGCCTAGTCTAGCTGTCCTCAGCGTTGCGGACGTTTTCCCTGCTGCGCGTGACACGCCATTCTTTCTCCGAATTGCCCGCCATGTACGCCCTTCTGCACGCGGCCCACTGGAAACATCCGTCACGGTAGCCATACGATGAGAGTGGCGACGGCTGCGGCGTCGGGAAGGGAAGGGGAGGGGGCGCGAAAGCGGAGTCACGGTATATTAATACTGCGCTCTTGGATCTCTGCATCTGTTCCTCCCAGACGACCCTGATCTCGAGTTCGAAACGCGGACTGGCCGATATTCCTCAGCTTGGAAGAGCGCGCGAAGAATAGGAAGAAATTATTTTAACCACCTCCCTCTGTGTTTCTACACCTCCCTTCCTCGCTCTGAAGATATTTTGCTTACTCCCAGGCGGCTTTCCGGCGTTTTCTTTCCGGTGCCTTGAATCCGACCACCACGTCTATACTCGAATCTTTCCTATCGTCCATCTCGCACAGATTCTTTAAATTATGGGTTTTTACGTGCCAAACCCACTTTCTGATTATGAGGCACGCCCGAGTGGAGGACTCCGGAAGTTTCGACCACCTGGGGTTCTTTAACGTGCACCTAAATCTAAGCACACGGGTGTTTTCGCATTTCGCCCCCATCGAAATGCGACCGCCGTGGCCGGGATTCGATCCCGCGATCTCGTGCTCAGCAGCCCAACACTATAGCCACTGAGCAACCACGGCGGGTGTTGGTACAGCTATTGTGCGCCTTACCCCCGCATTCAGCAATGCGAATCAAGTTGAAGGATATACTGAACATGGTCAACTTTACGCCTGCCGTGAACGTGCTCAAAACGCTCATTGCCTATTCTTGGGCGCATTTCCGTGATGCGTTACCTCGACCAAGTCAAGCGTGAGCTTCAATCTAGAGCACATTTCTGAACAAGTGGGGTAACGTCCTCAAACTGCATAGGAGGTTATGAGGGACGTAACAGCGGAGTCCGCCTCCAGAATAATTTTGACCATCTGCGGTTCTTGTGCCAAAGCAACGGCCCACACGAGCGTTTTCGCACTAACATTAGAACGGCAGTGCTATGCTAAAATACTCTAACAAAACATGCGGCACGGTGTTTGCGTACACCGGCGATTTCATGCCACCAGGAGAACGGACGGCCGTCGTAGTCCAGCGTGCGTCCGCGCTTGTCCACGATTCGCACCAGCTGACGCGCCAGCTGGAAGCCCAGTCCCGCGTACGTCATGCTCTGAGATCCGTGACGTAGATGTGACGGCGGGAACACAATGGCGAGGCCAAGGCGCAACTGGTTGAGCGAGTACAGGTACTGAACTCGCGAGTGACGCCACCGGTACCTGTAGGCCGAGGGAGCACGAGAAAAAAATGCAGTGGGGCGAGGGTCAGGGGTGTTTGAAAGGCGAGAATGAAGATTGAAACATGAATATTAAAAAAGAAAAACGTTTCGCGAATAAACAATCAAAAAACAATTGCATTTTTTTAGGAAGGCCCGTTCTACTAGGCACCTTTCAAACAAAAACTGAAAGGTCGCCAGTTTTTCCGTTTTGCCTTACAATGCGAATTTGATGTGCCCGATGAACCATACGTGTGGAGTTTAAGAGGAAGCTTTAGCTCGGGCCCAACTCCGACGCGGCCCACTCAAATACCTGTAAAACGCAAAAACGCTTTTCTGAAATAACCCCTGGACAGATTCTAATGAAATTTGTTGCATTTGAGAGAGAAAGCTAAATTCTAGTGACTACTGGAAACGAAATGTCGATTTCGGGCCTGAATAATGTTCAAAGAATTTTCAAAACATTGAAAGTTCTAAAAATATAGAAGAACGAAGTATACAAATTAATAGCTCTTTTCAAGAATAGATATGATGATTTTGAAGCGGCATCCATTATATCATTGAAAGGGGACAAATTGTATATGTCAATTTATATGTTATGTGAATTTCTTGCGTTGTGTACTAGGGTTCTGCAAAAGTAGTATTTACATATTTATAATTTTTTTGAGATTCCCGTGTAACATATCCATTTTTTCCACTTTAGATGTACTATTAGGTGCAAATCACAGAACTGCGATATAATTTTTTATTGCTGAATTATAGAGTTGTAACCTTGATAGTTTAGTTTCCTGAAAATTTTCGACTTTTGTCATTTTTAATAAAATATAGACGACCTAAATAAATATTTACAAGCCATCAGTAGCTAGATTTTAAGCTTTCTTTTAAATGCAACAAGCCTCGTCAAACTTAGTGCAGTGCTTTCCGAGAAAAACAAATTCACCTTTTACATGTACTTAAATAGGAGCACTCGAACTAGTCTGCCCAAAAAGACAATGCAGTTTGCACGGACGTTCTAGAAACCATTGGGACTTGGAACTTTGTCACGAAAATGTTATGCAGATAAGAGAACCAGCAGGGTGCGAAAATATATTTATTAGGGCATGTAGAATATTTAAGTGACCAAGATATCTATCTATCTATCTATCTATCTATCTATCTATCTATCTATCTATCTATCTATCTATCTATCTATCTATCTATCTATCTATCTATCTATCTATCTATCTATCTATCTATCTATCTATCTATCTATCTATCTATCTATCTATCTATCTATCTATCTATCTATCTATCTATCTATCCAGCTACACGTCCGTCCGTCCATCCGTCCGTCCGTCCGTCCATCTGTCTGTCTGTCCGTCTGTCTGTCTTATAATAAATATAATCTTTTGGAGGTCGGGAGTGTATGTGCAATTTCAGTGGCTTGAGTTCAGCTGTATGCGGCGTGGAGGCGCTTGCCATGGTTCTAGCCTAAGGTTCCTAGAAAAAAGCTTGAGCTAGAGACCTATATAGCCTAAAGAGCCTAAATGCAAGCAGGCTTTGATTTAGGCTTCCTATTCTCCTGCTGCTAGTCTAGTAGTATATATAGAGACGCTATTCAACCCTAGAGCCACTGCAAGAATCGTCACCTAATACGGTGCCAGACTTCGTATGAGCGGCCCGCTTGGGCAGTAAGTGGCGCGGGGCAAGGGAATACGGGTACAATGATTTTGTTTACTCATTTTATTTTATGCAGTGAGGCACAGGAAGCAGTATATAAGGGTCGCAGAAGGTAAGCAAGTGGCCCCGATCTGCAAATGTTAGAACCCACGCTATATTTGATAAATCAGTTCTGAGGAACCCCAGAATTCGAGAAAGGACCACGAAAGCGGAACATTGTTATCCACCCGACCATAGGCATATGCTTATAAATGGTCGTGCGGGGTCCCCCGGGCAAAGACGAATACGTATTTCTTCAACTGCGCAGCTTTCTTCTTGAGTAACCTGTATGGGTTTCCTTTGTAGCTTCGTGCCAAAGTATGGTAAATAGCAATTTCCTATGCCACGCAGCAGTTACCTGACCAGCATGAATGCCCCGTAGTAGCGGTTGTGAAGAGAATTCTTGAGCGCCTTGCGAGATTCCACCCACGTGGCGAAAAACGACGCACTTTCCAATGGGAACTCACTGTACAGCAGGTCCAGAATCTTGGGAAAGGCATGGAAACGAATACGCGAGAGTTTTGGAACGGGCCAATCAAGACTCAAACGTCACAGTGTTAGTTACTGCAAATAGTACTACATACAAGCGACTTCACAAGAACTTACCCGGGACGTCCAAAATTCTTCGTTTTACAGATAATTTCGTTGTAAGGGTCACCCACCATACTGCTAACACTAGAGCTGGCTAAGCACTTTCAACAAAAGTCTTTGTTTAACAGGGGTTCAAGATCGCCACTGAAATAAGTCGCTGTGTGTGCGTGTGTGTGCGTGTTTAAAGCTGCAGATCGTCAAATGCGGTTATCGCTTTCCTTGCAGTCGAAATCATTGGTTCGTTCACAGGATAATCATCACGGCTACCTTCTTTGGTATTCGCGTAGTTTCCACCCTAGCTGCCTTTTTAAGATGTCGTCGGTCGTTAGTTGCGGTGACATGATCACGTCGTGATCAACTGCGACGCATTCGTCGGCCATCGCATCCACTGATGCGCTAGAACAAGCAGCGTATGACTCGAGCGATTCATGGAGCAATGCAGCAGGACCAAGGAGCACTCAAGAGCGTCGCTAGTGCTGCAATTGGAGCTACTGCCGAGTGCACCTTGGCGACGTCTGTGAAAGGTAGTGGCGGCTCTCATAGGTGGCGTTAGTTGTCAAGCAATAAATCAGCGGTCGAGGATGCCTAAGTTTCTTCGTTGTACAGGCAAATTCGTTGTGGAAGTCTTCGCTCTAGATGCGTTCACGATAGGCATAAAATATATGAATTCAGCCGGTATAAAATCGATCCTTCGTTATGCAGGTCATTTCGCTGTAGAGGTGTTCGACTGTAGCACTTGTTTATAGCGACAAAGAAAGAGAAAGACCGGGGATGTTGTAACTGTCTTTTCAGTAGACCTGAAGCTGTCTCATGGCCATCGAAATGTAACTTTCATATGTACCTCGAAATGTAACTTTCATATGTACCTAATCGATTCACGTTTCGATCACTTTACAGGAGGAATACTGTACTATAGACTTGCATTATCTTGGCGTAGGCGCTTAGTTAGCGCATGGCCTGCGCGATTACCCGCGCCTAACTGTGCGGTTCTCGAAGCATGAATTCGATGTTTCACGTTGCCGAGATATTCAGCGCACTCTGTGATTTTTCACAGTGTCTCTACTTGTATAATAAAAGGGAAAAGGGGTTGAATGCCTACACCAAAGCCATGCTTGAAACAGTCGTAGGATTTTGCGTTTTCTATGAACAGCGATCAACTTCGATCACACAGATTCGGCGACGGAAAAATGATGGTTTATACGTAAGCGTTTCACATGTGATTCAAGGCGCCCGCATACGCGCGACCGAAGCTTGAACAAATACCAACACGCACACACAAACACAGGTGTCAAATGTATACACCGATCGACACGCTTTTTGGACACGTTGGCTGAACGTTGAGAGTGTCTAAACGTGTATATGTAAAAGTATGCGCTACGTGTGTCTTGTCTCTTCTCTGGTCAACGTCTGTTCAGCGTGTTAATACACTCGCACACACAGACGCACCCTCGCTGACAGGGTTCGGACTTGAGAAAATTTCCATCTGTAGTAAATTGTGCCAGCTATACATAGGAATTCATTGATTATTAATTATAATTATTGTCACGTGTTGGTGACGTTGAATACAGTAGTAAATACTGTGAGAGACAAAACTAACTTTTATTGGGTGAACCTGTGCGCACAAAAACAGGCTACACTTACAGCACAACGATAGCGGCGAACACGGTCGGCGATCGTTGGAAATCTGATCAGCGGGTCAAGCGCGTCGGCTTCTATACAGCAGTTGTCGAATGTTCCAGACTAATCGTTCGGGCCCGCGTGCCTTCCACAAAGTTCTACACCATTCGCGTCACGCGATGAAATCAGATAACACAAGGTTCGGCGACAACAGACAGCTGGGTAGAAGCATCGATAACTTTCCAGAAACTTCGGATACATGCAGGCGCGCGTCCCGCGCTGTGCGATTACATTTGTTAAGCGGCGAAACGTGGTCGCCCGATAACGATAAGTACACGTGTCATTATGATAAAGTTACAATAATAATAATTGTGACACCACAATGCACGTGAACAGAATAGCGCGAGGTCACGCGATCACACGCAAGCACGTACACGCACATGTACGCACCTCGAGGCGCAAGAATGCCTTGAGCGGCCACGGGTGCATGGCAGATTGTTCTTCGATCTTCATGGCCGCCTGTGCCATGGTCCGGTCGGCGAGGCGGCCCGAAGAACGCAGCAGGCCGGTCAGCGCCTCTGCCGTCCGCGTCACCACGGCTTCCACAGCGACGCGCTGCTCGGTCGGGAACACGTCCGGGAAGAACGGCGCCACCTTCGAGAGCACAGAAAAAAAAACCACGAAGCAGATCCCACGCATTCTGGGAATCGATGTTTTGCGAAGCATTTTACTGGTTGCTGGCTACCAATCATCCTTTGGGATTACGCAAGGCGCTACCAGGTGAAGCAACATGTTTATGACGAACAGCTGTGTGTCTGACGCGAGCGTGTGTGTGACGACAACAGCGATGAGACGGTGACGACGATCACGTGACGCCGGCGGCACGATGTCTACCCCGGCCGTCCGACGCAAGCCTGCGATGTCCCGGTTGTTGGACTCCAAGTGTTGGACGAGCGTGCGAGATAAACGTGGATTTTGATGTCATCGGAGACTGCCTGTCGTGCAATCATGTGTACCTATGGCTATGGCATGCGGTATATGCCAAAACGACGATGACCTTTGCACTCGGGTGATGGAATGGTAAAACTTCTTCGACATGGACCGATCGTGCAGGCGGTACAGCGTCTCGCAGTACGCAGCGTTAGCAGCTACGATGAAAGCACAGGGCAACGTGGGCCGATCCCGGTGACGGTGCCATCCAACACAACGTCTCAAAGCGTGACCGGTCGCGAAGAAAGGACCTGAGAAACTGGCACGTGGCGCACGTGTCAAACGTCTCAGAGAACTAGTAGTCGCCATTGACACGAGAGGAGTACGTGCGTGCAGTTGTGGCCTATAGTGGCTAAAGCATTGGGCTGCTGGACTCGAAGGCAGAAACTCTATTCCACTCCCGGCCACGCATTTCCTTTTATGACAGAGAGGTCCGATGCTTGGCGAGACAAGAACCTAATTACAAACAAACTCCATTCACAAAAACGCTGTGAATCTGTCCTTCACGTCTGAAAGAAGGCCGGGACAGCTCCAGTCCACTTATAGTTGGTGAATTTGCTCTTCCAGTGTAAATGCCGGGCCAATTAAAAATAAAAGCTTGTTGTTTCATGCTGAAATATTAACTGTGGCTGAGAATTGATATCAGGATCACTAATAAAATTTGCCCTAGACATTCAAGTTTTACCCTAAATTCTCTGGCACAAAGATAATTCTGAACGAAAATAAACGGCTGCTTTAAACACGCAGTGCCCCTTGACGTCAGAGAAGTAAGTGAATTATTTGTGAGCGGACTCCAGCTGGCTCGGCTGCATTTGTTGTGGGTGGAGCTTGTGCTGAATTCTTAGGTTAATAATAATAATAATATTTGGGGTTTTACGTGCCAAAACCACTTTCTGATTATGAGGCACGCCGTAGTGGAGGACTCCGGAAATTTAGACCACCTGGGGTTCTTTAACGTGCACCTAAATCTAAGCACACGGGTGTTTTCGCATTTCGCCGAATTCTTAGGTTGTCACCAACTATACCTACGTTCTTACCTATCGCAAGGTGCCTTGAATAAGACGAAGAATGCTTCGCATCAAGAAAAGCTGTGCAGGAACCACCGACCATGATTGCTAGTGTAAGCGAATATCCCTACGCTTCTTTCGCTTTATTCGCTTTATTAAAGGCATTATGCGTTTGAAGGTTTGTTGTGGTTGGTGCACTTAGGAAGCGTTTCTTCATTGCATGATTCCGCATAGAGAACAGAGTCGTTAAGCAGTACATTTGTGGTTGTAACATAGGTGGCAATAGACACAAGCCGGGTCATCATGCGTGTGTCGTCTCCAGCGGATTGAGCACATGTAAGCGGTCCAGTCCACTGCCATCTTCCTGTCTCGCCGCCGGAGCTCGCTAAGCGAACCGAAGAGGGCATCGGGTGAAGAGGAGGTCCCCCACCCCCCACCCACAATTTCCACAATACAGAATATCTAAATCGTTGCCTTCACTGTCCGATGAAATTATATGTTAGAACGATTATGTGGGTAGGATATTTTACTAAGGCGTACGTGTGTTGCAAT
This sequence comes from Dermacentor albipictus, assembly GCF_038994185.2. NCBI lineage: Eukaryota > Metazoa > Arthropoda > Arachnida > Ixodida > Ixodidae > Dermacentor > Dermacentor albipictus. Next base: position 124,798,938 of record NC_091828.1, read on the forward strand.
CCTGGACTCATAACTGTGCCGTTTTCTTATCTGTAACAAAAAATGCGCCGCACCACAGCCCAACGAGTACGCAAGAAAACTTTCTCTACGGAGACATGTCGTGTTCCATGACTACGTTCCCTTGACGTCACCACGTACAGTCGCGGACAGAATAAAATGGACCACGGGATCTCCGAAAACGTTCAATTCCCGAGCAGCCTGTAGCAGTAACCAGTAAAACTGCCCACGATAACGTTGTTAGAATATTCTAGTCGAGGTCCAAAATGCAAATACCAGATTGCGTTGTGAGGTTGCGGGGATATTCAGCTTTTTCTTAGATTTCATGGTCCGTAATATTCTGTCCGCGACTGTACAAAAACTGAGAAATTGCTCACGCGTGCCCAAGATGGCGGCGCCCGTGAATCGAAAATGAAGCTGCCCGTATACCTGAGCAATGCCGTACGACTCGTGCACAGTAAGGAAGCACAGGACGAGCGTGGTGAGGTGGTCGTCGGCCGCCGAGCCATTCCTCGCGCCGATGACGTCCAGTGCAGGATTGACCGTCCAGGCGTACGTGTAGGCCAGCGTCCATCCGATGACGTCCAGTAGTCGGGAGGGCGGCAAGTTGCCAAAGAGGCTCGCCACTGCCTGTAACCGGCGCTCGTTGGTCAACAGGACCCTGGGGTCGGACGACAAGTTGAAGTTCATGTGCCTCTCGAGGAAAGCCGCCCACTCGCCGATGGTGACGTCATTGAGGACGCTCCCTCTGAGCTGCTCGTAGAGCGCGCCTGCAGAGATCGTCGAGTCGTAATCGTCGGGGTCTTCGGGAGACAGCAGGGCCTTTCTGATTGGCGACTCGTCCGAGAGAAGCTGGTGTACATCGGCGTCCGTGAGGTTCGTCTGGCCTGATATATTTCAAAAGAAAAGAGAAAAAAAGGAAAGTCGCAGTTGCGCGCGAAAGACGAGGCAGCAGGAGCGATAGCAATGCGTAAACTACCGCGTGAAGTAAGGCTCGCGGCTTTATGAGCAGTTTACAATAATGTAAACATTCGCTTACTAGCTAATGTGGCGTGACACATAAACGCATAAGAACGGAGTTTATTGCGTTCATCAGTGTTTATCGAAGGCGCAGATGAACAGAGTGTATTCGAAGGCCGCGATTGCTCGTGGTCACAACGCTGGTAGGGTGAGCCAAAAAAATTTTCGAGTTTTACGTGCCAAAACCACTATCTGAATATGAGGTACGCCGTAGTGAGGGACTCCGGAACAATTTGGGCTACCTGGGATTCACTAACGTGCACGTAAATATAAGCACGCGGGTGTTTTCGCATTTCGCCCCCATCGAAATACCGCCACCGCGGCCACACCATAGCCATTTAGTAACCACGGCGGGTGATGGGATGAGCAGCGGCTGCAGCGGGCGACGCACCTACTTGCGCCTACTCGGGCGTTCCGTTATGACGCTCCAGCATTCCAACTGCACAGGCCCCTGAAACTAGGAAGAGCACATGACTTTCCACTATGGGCTAGCGGGAAGACAGCGCGCATCAAGCCAACACCACCTAGATAGCACAAGGCCTGTTTACTCCGATCGATGACGTCACGCTACCTGACCCGAAATTCCTATTGACAAGGCTGGCGTGATGAAAGCGGTGACGTCAAAATCACTGTTGTCTACTCGGGAGCATCCCCATTAGATTCTATGGCAGTCGGCCCAGGTAGCATGACGTCATGGATCGGAGTGAACATGCCTTGTGCTATCTAGGTGGTGTTGATCAAGCTCACAGCCTTCCCCTCGTCTCGCCCTCGCAAGCTTGCCCTGGCAGCAGCAGCAGCAGCAGCTCACGTGACCTTCAACACGGCGTGCGGGCAGTGCGTCAGGGCCGCGTGCATTCTCGGCCGCCGCCGGTCCTGAGACGGTACAAGGCATGGCGACGACGGCGTGGACGAGTGTCTGGTCGACGTGTAATCGAAATAGGAGATTTGCAAACTCTAAGTATGCGCTAATGTCCATTTCATTATGAGCGTTGTATTGGGTAGCTTTTAACATTTACCTTGAGCACTAACGTTTTCTGTATACCTAATGTGGCTTAAGTGTACTACCTTGATTTAGGCTTAGCGTCTACTTAAGGCCTACTGATTTGGTCTCGATTAGGCTAAAGGTCTACCTCGAAAGTTCTAACGCAAACTCCATACCACAAGTCGTTTATAGCACCGTGGAAGCTGCTGCTTAGTCAATAGCAAGGCCGAATGCCCCTTGAGAGGTGTTCATCAACGCCGCATCGTCTGCTCACCAACACAGTAATTTCCAAGGTCCATCTAAATAGGGGCGCTATTCTGGACATTCCCTCATTTTCTTCGATGCCTGACGTAGACGCGACGCGAATAAAGTGGCGCCGATGGCCCCATTTAGCTTTCGTAACGTGACGCCAACTTGACGTCTTGCCTAAGAAACTGAAATGAAGGCGCTGAACGTAAGACACTCTGTAAAGCAAAGCAGTTTTCCTCCGCTGTAAAAATAAAGCAGCTATCTCAAAGCGTATGATTATTCCGTCGAAAACGCTTCTCGCTTCCGTCGTCTGCTGCGTACAAGCCGTCTTCTGCTTCAATAGCTAGGATGCGTGTCCCCGGAAAATGGAATGAGCCATCGCATGTTGGCGCCAACGCGCTTGTTTTCTTGCTTGAGACAACATACGCGACCTACCAGTGGTGATGCGCGCACCTCCGTTTGAATCGCCTTCCCGGATCAATCAATTCCGTGCCAGACACTGCCCGTTTTCGTGAATCATTAGGTAACATTGTATAGCCAGGAATTCCATGTATAAGCAAGAACTGCATGCAAGACATATTGCTTGCAGAAATCATTAGCTAACATTGTTATAACCAAGAATTTTTTATGCATTCCTACATTATATCACTCCCTCTGTAATGCATTCAGGCCTTGAGGATATAAATAAATGAAAATGATGTAAGTAAATTGAAATCTTCTTTATTGCTTAAAACAGCCTGTAATAACATTTTATGTCTTCTTCTTTAAGCGTTAATTAGCCACCATGAGACGAAGATCCCCGATATGTTTAAACACTTGCTCAGCGTGGCACGACAAAACACAAGCAGCAAATAATTGCTTCGTAGGTGTAAGGAGCGTTGACCTAATAAGAGATGCAAACTTTTTATACATAAAACGGCTTTGCGCTTAGGAAAGCGGTAGCATGGTCTGCTGAATGCCTTGTGTATTCCAGTTAAGAGTGCCCGCTGTGCACCTGAAGGAGTCGCTGGTGTGGATCGAATTAATCGAAACTGCATGATTTCGAGTTCTAACTGAATGAGTTTGTTTTCTGTAGCCATATACGGTTTCTCGTCGGGATGTTTCAGTGCATTTGAATTAAGCGAGAAGTCTCAATAACCGAGGTCGAATGAACCGGATTCTACTGCACGACTACTTCACGTCGTAAACGTACCGCCCGCAAGGAAAGCTGCCATAGCGCGCACGGTCTCTGCGCACGCATGTTCGTCCAGGTCGGACAGCTGCTCCATGCGGTAGAGAGCCAAGGGTCCAGCCTCGCCAATGGCGACCACGGGGCTCCCGTCCAGCCCGCTGTACTCCACGCGCACGTCGAACCAGAGCGCGGCGCGCCAGCTGACGACCAGGTCCATGATGACGTCCAGGACTTGCACGCGCTGCGTCAGGAGCGACGGATGTACAAGATTGATCATTCAACTACGGTAGTAAACGAAAACATATGACATTGTGGTTCAACTTGAAACATTAATTGCCTGCGTTTCTAAGCTATTAGTTGCCGCTGTATTACTTTCTATTTTTTCAATGTCAAACTGATGTGATCTGTTGCAGCTAAAGGGACAGGGATAAATAAAAATTTGTTTGTCGGCTCCGCCATAAAGCTCTACTCTCCGCTTTGTTCATTTTATAGTGCTCAGTGTTTCCCAGATTTCTCAGCTAGCGTGCTCGATTGATATCCGTATAGGTTTCTTTCTTTTCTCTACTTCATCTTTTGGGATGTAATTACCTTGAAGTAGCATGCAAAGCCTCCCGCTCAGCTTACCTCTGCAGTTAAAGTTTACCTCACTAGCGTGCGACGTGCATTCACATGCCGGTTGATGTACACGGTATTATTGTGATACATTCTTGGAATACCGTGAGTTCTGCCTTCGATAGGTAGGCTAGACCATATGAGTAACATTACATATTGAGTTTTCAAGAGGCGATTGACCCAGGCTGGCAGTCTTGCATAACACAGCGCCAGCTTTCGCGCCAGTTTACCTCTGGGGACGCAAAATGCAAAATAATTTATATTTGTGTTCACTATATGACAATCATTCTGCAGCTTCCTGCACCGAACGGATGTACCGAATTGCACATTCGTCCGTGTAAAATTTATGAGCATGAATAACTTTAGGGCGAGCTAGGAGAGAGACGCGAGAAATTTTTATGCCTATGAGGAAGCTTTGTGTGGGAGCTTACGCCCATTTTCCTGTCCAAACGCGTTTGATCTGAACAGGTGTTCGCACAGTGCTACCGCTGCACCAATTTGTAAAAAAATGTGTGGTATGTAGCAAAGAAAGCTGAATTCAGTAGAACGTTGGGAGGCGACTACCGGTTCGGGGTTTTGGGGAGTTTTCAACAAAAGATTTTGAAATTTGTGTACTTCCTTAAAATTGAAGCAACGTAGTGATAACTCTCTACTGAGGCAGATTCCGCCGTTTTCTTAACTGAAAAACAGTATAAATAGCCGGGTAAAAAGTAGAAATGTATATAAATTTACAGCTCACTTGAGATCGCTTGATTATTCACGTGTGATTTGCATAAGCCCTTTTCATTATTAGTGATACAGTTCAATGCGCCTTAAGTTCTGCGCGTTGGACTTCCCCATACATGCGGACCACGGCAGCGTAATAACTTCGCATAAAAAGGTTGCCAGCGTGGTTCCTCGTTATTTTGACAATTTTAAACTTCCGGCAATATTCGTAAGGCAACGAAGGGCTCAACAGAAATCTCCTATAATGTCCTTCAAATTTTCAATCAGCAGGTTAGCTTGCAATACGTTTGCGCATAGTTGGTTCCGCAGATGCCGGGCATGAACACATCTCCGTTGTCATCCATTTTCACTTGAAGTGGTGACGTAAAGATTCGTCCAGATTATCTGTGCACAAAGTGACGATTGTGGCGTAGCTCGATGATAAATTTTATAACGACGTTGTGCAGATCGTTAACTTCTGACAAGAAGACAATGTCAGGTATGATAGCCTGCTGCTATGGCTTTCAGATCCGGACGAATCAATGAAGCATTTCAGTCGGCGCTACATTTCTACCGAAACAAGAAAATGAGGTTGAAGGTGTTTTTTTATTTTCATTTTCTTTTGTGTGTGTGTGTGCGCTAGATCACCATCAGAAGTAATATGGCCAGAAGGAGGAAGAGGAAATCAAAACTCTCTGGCTTCGTACGCGTAAAAAAAAAGAAAAAAATATTTGGTTTGATCCTGGCAACTATCCAGGCACGTGTACTTGAATAGGTGTAAGCACCTATTTAATCACACATTGCAGGATTATTCAAATCTGAATCATGGGACCATATGTTCGGGTACATAATCATTTCTTATACTTTTCCTTTTAATTCACTGGCTGCGCGGTACATTTCGTGCTAACAAAAGATGAATGAAAAATGACAAGTTACGAAAATACGGACCGCCACCTTCACAAAGCAGGCCTGCAAACAGGTGGGAACAAGAAAGACGAAAGAGAGCATGCTCTCCATCAACTTAAGTGTTGCACTACGCTGGAGCAGAAATGAAACATGCACACCGCTCGTCTCACTCCATTGCCCAGACCAGGCCTTCACACTGTTTGTCACGTCACGCTACTTGGAAAAACAACTCCACTGCCAAGCGCAGTGTGACAAAACAGCGACGTAATAATCGGCAGGGCTGCGTTCCGAGAGTTCCAATTTCAATGTATGCGGGTCTAGCCAGGCAGCGTGGCGTGATTCAACAGTGCTGTTTCTCGGGCGACTTGGCGTTGCATACTGGAATGGGTTGCGCTTTCTAAGACACTGACACAGGAAGGCGCACAAATAAACACACGGACGCGCTCTCGTTTATCAGCGTACCTTCCCGAGTCCGCATCTCAGAAAGCGCAGCCCATACCAGTGTTATGTCATTCAACAGAGTCTGGAGGCCTTGTACTGCTTATAGGGTGTGCTGCTCAGACGCGATGACAGGTTCCTCATTTGACTAACCTTGAGCAGTGTGCCGGACGATGGCGCCGGCCAGGGGATTCCCCGCTCACGCATGAAATCCGCGAAAAGCCCGGCCGCGTCCGTAGTTCGGCGCTCGAGACAGGCGTGCAGGGCCCTCAGTGCCTTGACGGCTGCCGCAGACGTGGACGCGAGCGAGAAGGTGGTGGCCGAGTGGTTGAGCGCGGCCACCAGTTCGCGGCCTTGCTCGCGGGCGATCCTCACCGGTCGAGGCTGGTTGAATACGTACCTGGCTGTCCCGGTCGAGCCGCACACGTAACCATGGAAATCTGCGTCAAATAGGCACCAGTTCGACGACCAAGTGAATTCGGGCAAACGAATGTGGTGACTCGGTAACTATGCCGTAGAGTGCTGGTGCCGAACGAGGACGCGGGTTCGAGTCTTCATCGCGGGGGCCGTGTTTCATGTGGGTAGAGGAAGGCAATAACGTTCGTGTACCACGCTTTGGATGCATGCTAAAGAACCCCACGTGGCCAGAACTATGCCGGAGGGCTCCACTACTGCGTGCGTCATAACGCACGCTTAAGTTAATTGCTTCTATGTTGAAATAAATATAACGACTGAGAGGCACAATTACGAGAACCGCCATTCCAAATTATCAGACTCGGAGTTTTTTAATGTGACGCTTAGTTTTTTACATAGTACCTTGTTGTCCATAACGACGTCGATGGCTTTGGAAAAGTCGAACAGCGTGTAAGCATGTGCGGTGTTTTTTTATCTGTAATGTTGAACTACGCTGCATTTCAGAGAAACTAAAGACTGAATTTAGTGAGCTTGAGGAACTTCTGGTGATCCACCACGGCAATAATCCGAGAAGATACTCTAAAGTCACCAACGTCACAAGTGGCGTACACACACTTAGATTTCGTTGCGAAATTCAAAAAATGGAACGTAGGTCTACATTTTCTTTCCTAATAATAAACCATTTACCGCGGAATCAACGAAAATCGACTCTTGAAAGATAACTTTTGCGTTCTTCTTTGAAATATCTCCTTGTGGTTCCCTTAACGTCCTCTCTTATCACTTGTCTCTACATATCCCTCTCGCATGCTTCGTTCGTACGCAGTGTCAGCACGTCTGGCATTCCGTAGACGGCAGGCAGTGCGCGCACGACCGAGACTAGATTCTCGGACCGAATAAAACCCCTCCATCCACGCGTCAACACCGCTTTTGCTAAGTAGCGCCAGCCTTTGTTGTGAGCCGCTATTCCCTGATTCGTCGCTCATACCAGTTTCGCTTCCACAGTTTCCGCTCCCGGGGTTTCCGTTTCCGGTCGTTCCGCTTCCGGAATTTCCTGTTTCTGAATTTTCGCTTGTTGTACGCTCGCACCTCTATGCAGAAGTGACGTCGCTTCCACCTAAATGAGAAGCTGGGGCTACGCAAGCTCCGCTTGACGCCAGAAGCTGAGGGGGTGAGCGAAGAAGGAGCGTGGAGGAGGAGGGTAGGTTGGCGGTACTTAACCTAGTCGGCGAAAACGTGTACGGAGGGGTTTTACGACCGACGAACGCCGCGCACCGTGGCAAGGGTTCGCCGAGGGGTTCATTCGGCGCAGGATTTCCTGCGCGTGTTGGACGCAGTCGCTGGTGCGACACACGTCGCGGTCCACGACTTTGGGGTTCGGCACTCGGTTGGCCATGAACAGCAGCAGCGTGGCGAACAGTGCCAGCACGGGCACCATGATGGCCGCCATCACCAGGCGCGGGAATCGGTGTTTCAGCCGCAGTGGCCACGACAACATGGAAGAACCCACTTTCTGCGTCGGCGGAGTCGTTCTTGGCCGCGTCGGGGACTGTTTGCCTGGTAGGCTCTTGACCGGAGACCACACCTGCGACGTGTTTTCTCGTTGACACGGTAGGCCGCTGCGCGAAACCACACGCACGAAGGCGGAAGATCGGGAAACGGGTGTCTTTTTCATATCTTAATAACCTTACTTTATCGATCAGTGACGTTTCTTACGGATTTATAGCATCCTATATTATACAGGCAGGGCCCCAGGACCCTATCGAGGTTTATAGAATTCACGGGTCGGATTTTTACACATACGACTATCGGTGAACTGCAAGAGTCACAAATAAAATAAGTAGAGATATCGCAATCCCATTTGTGGAGCGCAGAATAGATGAACAGGCGCGTCGCCTGTTAAAAGCGTCAAGCAAATGAAACTACGAGCGACCACTTATATTTGGAGACTCTCTAAGCGTTGTCGAGGCTTTAGTGTCGCTGCAAAAGCATAAAAATTTTAGCGTGGTTGCTTGTGCTAGTTGGTAATCCATGATAAAAACGACGAACAGCACGAAGGACAAGGACTGTGAGAGACGACATAGACTGCGCTGACTTGCAACAATATTTCATTGGGTTGCCACATCATGTTTTTATAAACAAGACGGGGCATGCGCAAAAAATCATACGTGGTCACAAGGAGTGTTCTAACAGCAAGTCATTCTACTGAGAACATGGTCACTTATTCTTAGTACAATAATTGCTGTTAGAACACCCCATGTGACCGCCTTTCATTTTCTGCGCATGCCCCCTCTTGTGTATATACACACGCTCTGGCAACGCAATAAAATATTGTTGGAAGTTAGCGCAGTGTATGTCATCTCTCACAGTCCTTGTTCTTCGTGTGGTACGTATATTCTAGCAGAAAAAAAATTGTGTTTTACCATTAAACACACCTGTGCACTGTTTCTGCATCTAACCAACGCATCGTACTGTGCTGGGCGTTTGGACACAGAGACATCTAGTGCGCATTACTTGCCGATGAAATCGCCACATCCACATCAACAAAAGGTTTCAACTCTTCCATAGCTGTCCGCGCAACAGCCCTGAAACATTTCATTCTTTAAAAAAAATTAAAGGGCTATTGGCAATGCTTGAACGATTCCCAAATCACGACAAACTGATGCCCCGTTCTGTCGCGAAAACAAGACATTCTCCGTCGACAGCTGGCGTGATGCAAGCAATGACCTCCCCTATGATCCAGAGCAGCGAAGACAAAGCGCACACCGCGCGCGTGGGAGAGTGGCTTAGGTTTTAGATGCTGCCGTGATTGATGACGTCATCAGTGTTCCGTTGAAATGGAAACGGGGGCTATGGGGCACACGCAACCAGGTGGCGCTGAATGTACAGTTAGCGCCTCCGTGAGCCGTTCTTTTGAAATCGGTTGGGTGGCGAAGCGTCGACACTGACGGAAGGGAAATAATGTATATATAAACATATATAAATAAAAATAATAAAAAAAGAAAGGTAAAGATTGCCCCTCGCTTCGGTGTCTAGAGGAGGAAGAAAGGCTCAAGGCAGACGCACGCAATATTGGCGTTATTAATGCTGGAGAGGTTTTCTGCCTTAGGTATATCAAGGACACTCACGATATGCGGAACATGGAAGCGCAGTCTGTCCGGGGATGCCCAAGGGGGCCGAGACATGACAGCACTTCGGACTGCCAATGCCTGTCGCCTAATCCATGGCTTGCTTGCTGTGGAGTCGAGGTCGGCTGGGTTCTGCTCAGCACTCATTCCCGACCCGAACTGTGGCTGGATCGAAGAGCTTTTTGTGGGCATGTCACCTGCATAAAAGAAAGCACAGTGCACCGACTGACCGACCGACAGACGGACAGACACACTGACTGGCTGATTCGCTGGCTGGCTGGCTGGGTGGCTGGCTTGCTTGAATGACCGACTGCATTTACTACTGATTTACAGATAATAATTGGTTCTGTAGACATATTGCTCTGATCATCTTAATGTCTCACTTCACAATGAAGAAGTTCAACAAGGAGAAGAAGAAATCTTGTTCCCTTGTTAGAGTTCAAGAAGCCACCAGACGACTGAGTGCAACATAACACCAGGCTTCATTATAGCCAAGAGACATTCTTATTTATGGAAAGGCAAAAGAGAAACGAAGAAACAAAGAAACCACTACATTGATTTTTTTCCTGATGCCTGCGAATGCCAGGATAACGCAGTGCTGTGCAAAATTGTGTATCTTTGTCTTTGAGCGTGCGCACGGACTTCGCCTCATGGTGGTGTATACCAGTTGTATTTCCAAGTTCGATTGCCTCTTGAATTATTATGATATTGTTTAGCTTTCTTCGACGGATGATCTATCCGGCTTCCTCCAGTGTGACCCCCATCCCCCAACTCCTCCCGTGCTGATACCTGCTAACATAATTTTAAAAACACAATAAATCGATCTCTGATCTTGTTTAATATAAGGACGACGTAAGGGCACTTCCTTCATTATTCGCCATTATAAAGAGGGATTACAACGAAGGCGCCAAATAAAACAACGGACGAAGGAAGGAGACACGACATAACCACCTTGTCTCGCGTCTCCTTCCTTCGTCCGTTGTTTTATTTGGCGCCTTCGTTGTAATCATGCATAACCAACTCGCCCACCAGCACTTGCTCAGTGATTATAAAGAGGCAATCTTGAATTTCCATAGTGGTATTGTTAGCATGGCTAACATTTCCAGCCTCTCTGCTTACTGTTGTACTCATAGACGAAAAAAAATGTTTGCGCAGAACGAAGAATATCAACGTGAACGCGACAAGCATTGAACCAATGCTAATGCGCCATGTATGAGGCGTGCAGACAGCGGGGGGCTCTCTCAAGCTTCCTTCTGCACACGCTGCGCCATCTCGCAGAGCCGGCACGAATTCCTCTTCTTTTGTGAATATCTATGCAGAAACGATTGTCGATAACGGCCAGCATCAAAGTAATCACGAAGATTTTTTTTCGTTATTGAAGAGATGCACTTACCCCATGGCACACCCCCAGTGTCAATCACTCAGTGACCCAAGTTGTTCCGGAGCTCGGTACTGTCAATACAGGGCCGAAACCCATCAGATCACGAACCACCCGTTTACCCAAGTTGACGGGAAAGCGATGAGATAGAAAATTACGGCAGAATTCATTGAATGATGACTGCCGCCGGTAATGCGATTAGCATTCGAGCAATCTAGCGATGCACTGTCTTTCGGGAGTCACGCGTATTTAGCATTATGGTGGTCATCGGGAGACTTTTCGCCTCTTCGGCTGTGTGCGATATACTCCGGTATCATCCCACTTTGCTATGGCACTCGGTTGTCAAGGTCGCCCGTGAGCATGGAGGCATGACGATGACTGTAGGATGCCAAACCAGTGGCGCCGATGAAATTACGAAGGAGGAATGACTTCTATGGAGCTGCAAAGGCGGTATGAGGAATAGGACATGGCAACAATCAGATGACGAGCTTTAACTTATTACTATGGCGTAATGACGACAGGGTAGCACCCACAACTTGAGGACAGTGACATAGTGAAGACAGCCGGTATGACAAATGCCGAATGGCGAAGCTGGAATCACGAAAACGACACGACACGGTGGCATGATGAGAACGGCATGACAGCGAATGCATGGTAGCGACTGTGTGACGACGACGCAAATGACGATGTTATGACAACGGCACCTAACCACAATTGAATGGCGGCCGCATTACGCAGAATGACGAAAAAATACTGATGTCGTTGGAAAGCTACGAAAGCGATATGACGACCACGGAATTACAACACTGGCAGGATGTCACTTAAGTGATGAGAATGATAAAATTACAGCGTGACGAAAGCACGACGGCCACCGCATTGCGACGATGTGGTGACGACGATGGCACGACGAGAGTCGGATGACAAAGCTAGTATGACGGTGATGCAACGATCACGACGTCACAAGCACAATCCCATACCTTGTGGCCCAGCTATTAGGTAACTTGGTCCACTGAATCGGAGTAAAAGGCGGCACGATGCGAGAGTCAGAGGACGAAAAAGGAAGGACGATGATTGAACAATTACAGCGGCATCACGACGTTAGTGTGACAATGAATGCGTAACGACTGTATGACAATAATGGCCAGACGATGACGGCACGGCAAGAGTTCAATGACAAAACTGGAATGACGATGATACAACAATCATGACATCAAGACCACGAACACATACTCCAAGCAGGTAGTCAGCTTGGACTTCACTCGCTAGATAGATAGATAGATAGATAGATAGATAGATAGATAGATAGATAGATAGATAGATAGATAGATAGATAGATAGATAGATAGATAGATAGATAGATAGATAGATAGATAGATAGATAGATAGATAGATAGATAGATAGATAGATAGATAGATAGATAGATAGATAGATAGATAGATAGATAGATAGATAGATAGATAGATAGATAGATAGATAGATAGATAGATAGATAGATAGATAGATAGATAGATAGATAGATAGATAGATAGATAGATAGATAGATAGATAGATAGATAGATAGATAGATAGATAGATAGATAGATAGATAGATAGATAGATAGATAGATAGATAGATAGATAGATAGATAGATAGATAGATAGATAGATAGATAGATAGATAGCCCGAAAATGGCTGAAGTACACAAATAATGTTAATCGCATTAAATAACATGCATAGGTAGAGGCGACTGTCTTACTCAAGCGCCTATGCAGGTCCGAAGCGGCAGAGCCCCACTCTGTACAGGAAGCACCCTGAGGTGATGTGATCATTGCGGGAGGTGTCAGTGTAGGGGTGAAGAGGTCGAAGGATGCGATAGGATCGATGGAAACTTGTTTGTTCTTGCAGACCAGCAATGAATTCGAGGCATTGAGAGTGGCTGGCAACGGGTCACTGGTCCGCGGACTACATTCTAGCTCCTGCATCGAGAGAGCAAATGAAGGTGTGACACTTTTGATTTGGCCGCAACAGTCCAGTTTACTCAGGTAACTAGGTTTACCAGCTGTACTAAGTATCTTTTTGCTAAAATCAGTGCAATTGTTTTCGAAAAAGGGTGGCTATATGTTCGTTTTCGTAAATAAATATAAGCTGATATATTGAGTGCTTCCCGGCTTTCAGAAAAGCTGTAGGAGCTAAATGTGGAACAGTACTCACATGACGTTTGTTCCGGTACGTGTAGTATGAGCGGTACATCCAATATATATATATATATATATATATATATATATATATATATATATATATATATATATATATATATATATATATATATATATATATATATATATATATATATATATATATATATATATACTCACAGCAGAGTGAAACAATGTTTTCGCAACACATATGGTATTTCAGATCATCATTAGCAGCAGCAGCCTATTTTGTATCCACTGCAGGACGAAGGCCTCTCCCTGCGATCTCTCTTTACCCCTGTCCAGCGCCAACCGATCCCAACTTCCCCGTGCGAATTTCCTAATTTCATCACCCCACCTAGTTTTTTGCCATCCTCAACTGCGGTTGCCTTCTTTTGGCACCCATTCTGTAACTCTAACGGTCCACCGGTTATCTAACCTATGCATTACATGACCTACCCAACTCTATTTCTTTTTCCTAATGTCGACTAGAATACCGGCTGTTCCCGTTCGCTCTCCGATCCACACTGCTCTCTTCCTGTCTCTGAACGTTAGGCCTAAGATCCTTCGTTTCACGGCTCTTTTTGCGGTCCTTGTTCTCTAGCTTCTTTGTCAACCTCTACCTTTGTGCCCCATATGTCAGCACCGGTAGATTGAATAGATTGTACCCCTTTTGTTTTCGGTCATAATGGTAAGCTTTCAATCAGGAGATGGTGATGTCTACCGTATTCACACCAACCCATTTTTATTCTTCTGTAAATTTGCTTCTCATGATCAGGGTCCCCTGTAAGTAATTAACCTAAGTAAACGTACTCGTTCGGATACTCTAGAGGCTGACTGGGGATCCTGAACTCTCGTTTCCTTGCCAGGCAATTGTTCAACCCCACTCTTACACTGCTCCTGTTAAAGTGCTCATTCATTTGTTGCAATTTGTTTCCAGACACAGAAAAAAAATACAGGCAGTTGATGACGGAAAATTGATCACATTTTTGTATCCTTTATTTTTACCCTTAAAGAAAGATGTTTTCCACTCTAACATCAAAGTGAAAGTTTTGTCGCAGTTCTGCAACGATATCCATTAGGACATTGGAGCGGAAAAAATTTAGATGTTTTTTTTTCTGCTACGGGTAGCGAATAATTTGTAAACAACAATGGCGAAGAACATATATGCAAATATAATGGACGTGTGACGTGAAATGTAAACTGAAAAATTAACTTCGGCCACTTTCGAAGCTCTAATCGATAACGGACACAGTTGGCGCAACGGCAAGAAGATTTGATGCTTGATGCTTCACGTTATTTTTTTCAACAGGATTCAAACTACGCAACGTACAATTCCATATACAAGTCAGGCTTTGTTTAGAATTCTTCATAATTTCTGGTTCTTGCTATGCAGACGTGTTTTAACATTAGCATCGACCATTAGGTCACGTAGCCAAACATTTATTCTCGGTGCCTTTTGCAAGTGAGTGAGTGAGACAAGATATTATCACGTTAGTCGTCCAATTATGATTGGGCCACCAACGTGACACTATATAATACCCATGCCAAACACCAACTTTATTGTAATGCAAGTTGTCTACCATACCTTACGCTTCATTCCAAAGAGAACTACGGACGTCAATTAGCGCATCTGTCATCCACTGACGTCACATCTTCATTGCACAAAAGCAACCGCAAGAAATGGCAGCGGGTAAGTAGTAAAACAAATTGATCGTGACGTTTCGCACAAAACAGACAACGCCTGGTTCGGCAATTTTTGTTTCAGGCTTCGGTACTAGTTTGGCGAGCGTGGCATTCGGACTTTCGTACCTGAAGCTTTCCGTGCGGCCCCAGTGCGGCCTTCGGGATGGGCCTGGCATGGGACCCGGCGTCGTCCTGGTTGACGGCCACGGGACACTGCTGGTAGGGAGCGTCGCCCTTTGTAAGTCCCGACGAGCGTCTCGGCTTGAGTATCCCCTTGCCCTGGCTGAGACTGCACTGGGATGCCCTCTTGACAGGCTCTTCGGGTACCGGCGACATATCCATAGCAGGCTGCAACAGCCTCGGAACTTGCGAGCCTTGTTCAGTTCCGTGCAGTTGAGTGCCACTGATCGTCGGTGCCGCCAAGTCGACGAGCCCCGGGCGAACGCAGGTCTTCTCCTTGCCGTCTAGGAAAGATTGCCGCTCGGGAGAATCGCTTTTGGGAGGGCCAGAAAAACGTCTGGGCAACGCTAGTTCGCTGTCCCGCGGTCCGCTAGAGCTCCCGGACGCCTTCCTCGTTGGCTGTCCTAGGAGAGGCGACATGTCGATGGCGGGCTCTAGCAGCTTAGGACCCTGTAACTGAGTGCCTTGCACTTCCCGCGACAGACTGGTCATCGATGGGACCAGGTAGACGGAACCCGGACAAACTGAGGTCTCTTTGCCACCTAAGGGAGACTTTAGGCCGGGAGAATCGCTTTCGGAAACGCCCGAATGCCCGGGCTTCGGTAGTACGTTGTCCTGGGCAATAGAACGCCCAGATACCTTGTTCATCGGCTCTTCTAGAACAGGCGGCATGTCTCTGACAGATTCTAACAACTTTGGTACTTGCGGGTCTCGCTCAGTCTCGTGCAAGTCTCGCGTACCATTGGTCATCGGAGCAGCCAGGTCGGCTGAGCCGGGATGAACGAATATTTCCTCTCTGTCAGCTGAGAGGTTTTGATGGCCGGCAGAATCATCCTTGACAACGCCTGTAGAAAATCTGGGCTTCGATAATTCGTCGTATCCCGAAAGGCTGTGCGGTGGCACTTTCTTGACAGGATCTCCGAGGACCGGTGGCTTGTCTTGAACTGGCTCTGCCGGTTTACCTACTAGCGAGCTTCGTTTGCGCCCGCGTGCAACCTGCACGCCTGAAGTCACAGGCTTGGTCTGGTCCGTATACTTTGAAGGAGTGCAGTCTTTCTCATGGTCGGCCGCTATGAGACCTCGCCGGTCCGAGAATACGCTCTGAGAAACTACCAAGTTGGGTGCGGACTGGGGCATCACTTTGGACTGCGAAGGACTACACTGCAACGCACTCTTATCAGGCTCTGCAAGGTCCAATGGCGCGTCCTGGATGTGCGTCACCAGTTTTGCAGAGAGCGTGTTATGTTCGGGAACATTGGGGTCTGAAGTTGCGGTAGGCATCTCGGACGTCTTCTCCGCAGGGAGGCCAGTGCGCCCAGCACTGAAAACGTCCCGCAGAGGCCGCTCCTCGTTGCCACGTCTCCGCTTGCTCATTTCGGTTGTACTCCTTCGTATACGGTTCGGTTAGGATGGGCGCACTTGAAGCCCTATCTCGTGAGCCCAGTGCCAAAACACGCTGATGTTGCGATAAACGAGGGACGCCGTCGAGAATGATACTGAGTCCTCGAGAAATCGTAGCAGCTGCGCCTTTCCGAGAAAGATCGACTTCTTCGTTCTCCGAAACCCGCGCGCTCACCTGAATGACACCGCAACCACTTCTTTTCATCATGCCGACGATACTCAAAGCAGAGAAAGATATTACTTGAAGCTCCGCTCTGCAAAGTTGGCTTAGGATTAAGTACACCAGTAACAGTATAATTTGCAGCCTCGACACTAAGTTGTAGTCACAGAGACGTTTGTTGCGCAGTGTTTTATTTTTTTGACTGAAACAAAGTGATTACCCTGCTAATTATTGTAACTTTATTCTACCTATCTGCTCAGCAATCATTTCACTGAAACTGGTTGTTCCAAATTCTTTATTAAGACTGTATTCATTCTTTCCTTGATTATAACCACTTTTAAAATTTTCCCTTCAGTTAGTCTGATTGCTCGCGCGCATACTAGCCTGTTATTCCAGCAGCTCCTTTCATTCGTTCTTTTTCCCTTTACTTTGTTTTTCTCTTGTTCAAATAAGAAGTCGCGTAAGCTACCTCGCGCCGCCCGATTCCTGGCGTACGCCCCTCTGTGGGTACGTGGCATAAAATACTTGCGTAATAATCATCATCATCGTTATCTTCATATGTATCAACTGCTTCATGGCCAAAGCCCTATAGTGGATATCACCCACCCTCGATGCTCAACAAAAGCAGCATGCATGTGCGACTTGGACGTTGCGCCAGTTGGTGGTCTTCGTAATGTGGCACGTTTATCGCATGCGTTGTGTCTGCAATCCGTGATGCCTTTCTTTCTTTTCGGCACTGTACTTACTGTGTTAGTAATCCTGTGGTCGGGTGACTAGGGTTTGGAATATACTAAGGAGCGTGTAGCTTTAGGCTTTCGATGCGTCTGGGTAACCAAAAAAGACTTTTCATTTTTGGCAACTTTTTTTTTTGCTACACTTAACTCGGATAGCCATTCTCTGCCTCAAATGAGGCATCTTCGTTGGAATCCAGCCATGAGGACGCTGCTTATTCAAATGTATAACATTACTGCGGCTACAAAACTATTACCTTAATAAATTTCCAAAAATGAGCTGTTCATTATTTTATTTTGTGTTTACATTAAGTTCATATTTCTAAAATTTTTTATACCTTTCATCTTATTTCTGCGTTATGCACTACATTTTAGGTTCGATTTTCGTTAAAAATCAATTAATACTACTTGTAAAGTCACTAGCTACTTGTCCAATTTGCCGTACTACGTATTAGCCATTGATGAGAAGTAAAATTAAACGAAATGTCTAAGAACGGAAGACAGGCCAATCATCTGGCAGCTGAAGTTGACAAAAACAGTAACGACGAATAGACTGGAAAGAGAATAAGAGCAATGAAGATGAGAGCAATCAGCGTTGCAAGAGTGAAATAACTTAAAGAAAACAACAGATAGTGCATACGTAGAAAGGAGGCATTCAAAGCAATATAGACCTAGTAATTCAAATATAACAAGAATGAAGTTCCCCTCTCTGCCAGAGCGGATTATGATTTGTTGAACAAGCGTTCCTATAAAAACTTGGAAGACGCTTAAGTTTCGCCATATTTCGTTACGTTGATGATTACCTGATTTTCTGCAATAGGGAAGAATTCGATTCCGCTGCTACCTCATTAAGTGGGCAATTTAAACTTTATGGAGGCGGATTAAACTTTACCAAGGAATTTCTTCAGTGGCGCGTAATTCAGTTACTAGACATTTCATTGGTCTTCGAACAAAATCACGTTTGTTGGCAGTACTTCCCAAGATCTTCGAAGCCGTTGTTAAACTTTCAATCCAAGCATTCCAAAATGGCAAAAAACGGAATTGGTATGCCGTGCCTTATATCTTCCCTCGCCAGATCCTGCATGCACAAAATGAGCGCCAATTTTAATGCACAGGTCCAGCGCCTATTAGAAGCAGGTTATCCTAGCGTTGAAGTGGCCACTGTGGCTGAACGCCTAAAGAAGTCGGTTTCGAGTTGGGACGGACGTGATTACAGAAAGCAGCAATAGCAAAAAAAAAGAGTAGTGGCTATTCCGTACTTACATTCAGTATCGCACAGGCTTAAAAAAGTTGCAAGTAGATATGATGTTAATGTTGCTTTCACTGCTCCCAATAAGCTAGGTAAGATATACGCTACCGTACAGGGAAAAAAGGAGCGGGTAAAAGGCAACAAAAGAACAGATATTTGTCCAGTGAAGCACAATAAGAGCAACAGTTATCCTGACTGTCGTATGTGTGCAGTTTATAAAGTTCTCTTTAGCTGTGGCCAGTTCTGCGTGGGGCAAAGCGGGCGGTATATCAATCAGAAGCTAATGGAGCATAAAAGGTCGCTAACTGGCGGATCGCCTTCTAATCTTTCCTTACATTGCAAAGATTTTAACTGCACGCCAGAGTTAGATGAAAGCGCGATATTGTACAGGCATAAGAATGAAGATACGCGTCTTATGGTAGAGGCAGGGCATATCTATAATGGCGGAAGTGCGTGCGTGAGTCAGCCTTCGATTACTTTACATAAGGAAGAGATTAAGTGCCTTAGCAGTTACCTCTCACGTAGGCCGGCACATATACCCGACTGACACGTGGTGATACCATTTCGGAGTATGCGCAGGCGAGTTTTGTGTCTTCTTTCTTTTTTCGCCCCAGTGATCCTTTCAGTTGATAGTCGGCGTTCGCGTTGTCCACTTTTCTTGTGTCCTGTCTGCCGGCCTCACCTCATTTTTTTTTTGCATAATGAATCCTTACCAACTAGCTGAACGTTCTGCCGTTCTAAGCATCTAAACACATCACCAAAGAACGTTGACATTCCGACAGACGCATGGCAATGCGAAATGGCTAGCACTGGAATATTTTGTCCTGTACTCGACTGGCTTTTTCTTTAATATTACGTAATCTTGTGCCTATCTATTTTTCTGGCCGAGTTTATGGCAGCACCTCTAGCGCTACGTAAATTATACTATTAAATAATTTTTCTATTCTTAGTGATTCACTATGTGTTTGCTCTTCCCTTTAGGTGTCCAGTGATTCGGCCGTGCTAAAACTATTTTGCCTGACACTTCCTGCCCATCTGCAATGCGTTCGTTCGATAAGGACATCTAGGGTGCGATCTTGTACGCGTTCCAAACTCGAACGGAGGCGGTCCGTTCTTTCCGTCGCGAAATTGGCGGTCCGTTCTGTTGCGTTCGTCCGATAGCAGACAACACGGAATGATTGACAGCAGATATCACTTCAGAATTGACGTCATGGCGTTCGACACCGTTCAAACTGACCAAGCGTGTGCGGCTCGGTGGAACGGACCGCCTCCGTTCTATTTTGGAACGCGTACAAGATCGCACCCCTAGTCACAAAGGTTTGTTTTTGCACGGTACTGCCGATTTAATGGCAAAGACGTCACTTTGCGGAACAGAGCTTGTTGTTTTACCGCTGACACCACATATCACGGCGGATAGATTTCGTGTACGTTCAGTTATGAAAGCATTAGCACACCCAGTACTGATCGCTTTTTCAGGTTATAAGCAGCAGGTATTTCCCCTAGCGTCGCGAATTTTGCAACACAAGGATGCTTGAGACCTCCCTCACAAAACTGCGTTGCCGCATTCTCTCCCTGGACTTCTAATTGCGAGTGTCAGGTTGGGTACTCTCCCCGCTCCTGCTATTTTGTTAAAGATGAAGAAACGATTCATCATTTCCTTCTATCTGGTCACTGCTTTACTGCGACAACAAAAAGAACATTCAGACTACCTCTTTCAATACATGGCTTGGACTTGACAGAACCTGTTATTCTTTCGTTTGCGGCCTCCGCTCTGGGATTCAACTAAAGGGATATTTGCTTCGCTGTCCAGAAACTTATTATGGAATCTAACCGAATGGCCGGTTGATCCCTTATCTTTTTCTTTTCTTCTTTGCGTACCTTTCAATTATTGGGTATTCATTTTTCCTGCTATCATTGCCTTCATTTTAACAGATAATTCCACCTTCTACGGCACTCCGTCGACAGCGACTTTGAAATTTTATTTGCCATTGTAGCTCGCCCATATCGGGTAGTGGTCACGTGTTGTGGAGGCAACGACAAAGAAAACAACGCTGGGACGCGTCCACGCGAAGCGCGTGCCTCGGTTTGCAGGAGGAAGCAGAAGAAGCAGAATCGCCTCGGAGTGCGGATGCTCTGGTCTCTCGCTCTGCACGGTTCGACTCCCTGCCCTGCGCCAGCCTTTCACAGCCACGACACCCCGCAGTGACTGGTCCGTTACTTCGCCTTCGTCATGTCGTCCAGCGACGACGAACACGAGGTACGTGCGACCGTCTTTACCCGCTAGCATCTGCGGACCCTTGCTAGACGCGCTTTGTCGACACGATTCCGTTCTTGCCTTGTGACGTTTGTAAGTGCGTCGAGACAGGTAGTGGGGTCCTGGACTGAGGTCGTTTTGTCACTCTTTAGGTGATTGTAAAATATATCGGGAAGTATTAGATGCACTAAAAAGAAAATCTAAATCAGCTTGAAATAATAGGATATTTTTCAAAACTCTGGACAATTTCATGATAATTGGGTAGTTATGAGAAGGACAAAATGGAGATAAAGTTTAAATTTCTTTCTTAATTTTGCGTTTGAACTCCAGCGCCGCTGCGCCACTGTCTAATGAGGATTTCAAAAAAAGTTTGTTTGTGTTAGTGTTGTTTCGGCTCAGTAATATTTCCCGAAGCCTGCTAAGTTTAGTCTTTGGCTCTAACATAATGCAGCGTAGTCCATGCTTAGGAATAAAAGATTAAATAGACCTGTGAGTACGCCACGAACGTTTCTGACATGACGGCAAGCATGTGTGGAAACTTCAAGGTGGGGTTCCCACCTACGTCTTTTTTCTCTTTCCTTGTTTCACGCTTTTTCTGGTTCACTCAGGGTCCTTTCGCAACAAAGGTAGTTTCTCGTTCTTATAGGGCAAGTTCCCACTAAACATTAGATTAGTTTTCTCTTTAGTGTCACTTTTAAGCAGGTTTTCTTCAGTGATGTGACACTGACACGAAAATGATAAGCGACATGGTGGGGCTAAGGACCTGACCCATTGCGTCATCTCGGACTAGCGCAACCGAAAGCACAAAACAAACTTCGACAATGTTGTACTAATTAAAGGAATTGCACGTGCATTTTTGCGCAAGTTGGAACTCCTCTGCTCATGTGCACACGCCAGGACAAGTGATGGATTGGTGGCGACTAAGAAAACGCTCCACCCCAACTAATGTCTTCGCTTGGCAAAGAGGACCTAGAGACGAGGTCTGTGTCTTATAAATCGTGTCCAGCAAGGCTCTTACCTGACTCGAGGCCTGCTCATCAGGAGACGTGATGTTTCGCGAAAAAGATATACTTAATTTTAAATTGTGAAATATGATTTGCAAGAAAGAAAAATGGAGATAAGGTTTTGGTGTAGATGCTAACCTTTCCCATTGTTGGCTTTAGCTTGCAGGCCTCAAGCATTACTAAGCTCTTTTATTCACGCTATTCTTTTCTTTGCTATTGGACCATATTTCTGACGTGTGCATTTGTTTTGTTGCAAATCTTTCCCAGGTGTACGGCCGCGAGAATTACAAGAGCCGTGCACACAAGCTGGCCACCCTGTTCATCATGACTGCTGGTAGCGCCAACGCAAGACAGTTTCCCACGATGTTCATCGTAAACGGAGGAGGTGAGACTTTTGTAGCTCTCAAGGGGGGTACTATTTGTTTACTGCGGTGATCTCTCAAATTTGCAGAATTTATTTCTCACAGGCACGTATACTCATGTACATGATATCTAGAAGGAAGAAGGGAAGAAGAGCTGTGTGGAGTTGGAACTCGATCAATCTCTGGTTTCACACAAATGGGAAACCACACATATGAACACTACACGCAGCCTATAGTACGCAAAAATACACATCAGCAGCAGGATTGTTTGAATGCACCAGAAACATGCTCAAATGCATATTAAGACACCAATGACATCAAGAAATGACATCAGAAAATGACATCCCTGCTGCTACTCGTAGTGAGCGAAGTACAATGAGTCTTGTTTGCTTCCTGCAAGCAGATATAAGTTTATTCATGCATTCGGAAGAGTGTGCTGAGCGTGCTTTCCAATTTCCCCATGCAGTGCCGTTCCTGCTGGCGTATCTAGCGTTCCTCGGCGTCGTGGCGTTCCCCATTATGCACCTGGAGAGCAACCTAGCCCAGTTCGCTGGAGATGGGAACTTCGGAGTCTTCAGCGCAGTTCCGCTCTTTATTGGTGAGTTCATGCGGCATTTCTACACCTGAATCGCTACGCTTTGTACAATTAATCATTTCGCAGCGAGAAAAAGCTTGAAAAAAGCACGTCAATTTACACGTTTTTCAAGTTTCGCTATTAGTTTCACCATGCGAACTCTTGCTAATCAAAATTAATCTGAGCCGCAGTAACACCCTGCCCCCGTTCGCTCTCTAAATCACGCTCGCCTTCGTTCTGCCTGCACCAAGTGGTGATGACGCGCTGTGTGCGCACATCGCAGGCGTGGGCTACACGATGAGCCTTTACGCGATCGTGCACATGGTTGCCGACTCGGTGCCGGTGTCCGACCAGCTGCACTACCTGTTCGACTCGCTCCGGCAGGCTGGCGGCAACGAGTGTCGGAATGGATTGCTGCTGGCGTCCAACCGCACCTGCTACGTGCCGAGGCACACGCTCGTGAGTCTCGCTCGCTGCGAGCATGGAGTCCTTCGCGGTGCAGTTTGAATTGAGCGGAGTGTGGACATGGGAGATACGCGACACTCCTATTGATCCGCGAGACTCCTATTGCGTCATTTGCAGGTCGCGAATTGCAATGAAACGCGAGGCCATTATGCTTGTGAAGATACTTGGGTTTTTGTAGTTCATTATCTCAAGACGCATGGGGCGTTAGAGAGGATTTGGATAACAGGCTACAGCTGTGACATAATTTAATGTTGGCACTGTTGGTAATGGCAACAATGGAAATGGAGATATAAGTAAGCACTCGGGCAGCATATGGGCACCCTTGGCTCAAATGGATGATCAACACATGATACGAAAGACGAGGGGTTGCTTAAAACAGCAACCCAAGTTGGTATACCGTGCTGAAGTGACTAGCGCAGGAGTGGACACGAGTCACAAAAGGGCGACAAGGACAAGCGGAACTTCCAACTGGTGTTTATTACAAAAAGATTAGGAATGTATACTCTCGCGCACTTGATCGCATTCAGTTGCACATGCGCAAGACAACATGGTTATCACAAGCAGACAAGAGCGCACCATGGAGGGGACACGGAAGTCGCGCATGTCCTTGTCGCCCTTTTGTGCCCCGTGTCCACTCCTGCGCTAGTCGCTTCAGTTGCATAAAAATTGGGTTAGTGTAATAAAAGTTATCAATAAACATAGACGCGCATTCTTGAGCGCATGCAAGATCGGGTAAGCGAAGGCTTACATGGTTAAGGGGATAGCGTAACGACGATAATTGGACTCTTCAAACTACGCCATTAATTTTGCGGTGTGCTTTCCCCAAAGGTTCTGGCTAAAATTGTGCGGTAAAACTGGCGCATCGCCTATTTCGCCGATTGTCCTTACGATCCCCATCGTTGTATTGACAGGCAACAGTAGCCAACATTACGTTTTTGAGCACACCTTCGTTTAAGCAAAGCGCTTCCTCGAACGGCATGGGTTGCAGGACAGGTGACGCACTAATATTCCTTCCATTTTCGGGGAGATCGTATTGTTGTATTAAGCGTGATCTTCAATTTTCTCCTTCGCGGCTTTCACCATGGCCTCCGAAACTGTAAACTACTGGACGCGCCGGCAATCTCGAAGCTAATGATTGCTCTCAATAACATACGGCCTTTTACTTCCCTGCGGCTGTCTCGCAGTCACTATGCAGGACCACCCGTGCTCAGCTCGCAGAGGCGTTTCGACGGCATTCCCTGAATCAAGGAATTCCGGTGGTGGAGTCAGGAAGCAAAGGCGCGCATGTGGTCTTGGTACCTCCCGAGATCTTCCGCCACGATATGGCCGGCTGCCTGCCCGGAGTGTATAACTACCTGCAGCCGTACCAGCCGTACGTCTGTGTCATAAGCAATACTTGCGGCGAGTGATTCGTTAATGAACAAGATTTCTGGACTGGCTCGTTGCAAGTTTAGGGGAGCATGATTTACCGTCGTCAAATACAGATCAGTCAGATGTTCACCACAGACAAACTTCCGGTAGGCAGAGCTACGGAATTACTGCTGTCTAGAATCGGGAGGAAAAGGGCCGAATATCAGTGTAGACTGACAGCACCAGATTGCAAAATTGGTTTTGGAAAAACAGTGTGCTACGCTGGCTAAATGTACTCCACACTTCAAGTTGTTATCTTCCGCAAGTGGAAAATGGCTAAATGTCACCGAATCCTCCAACTGCCACGTTCACCATTTCTATTTCACTCGTATTCCCGCAGCCGCCGCCATGCCAACTGGCTTGAGGAGAGCTCCTCGGCCCTGAGCGAGATCCAAGCGCAACCCCTACTGTCACTGGCCGCCGTCTGGATGGTGGTGTTCGCACTAGCACACCAAAGATTCAACAGGGTGAAGTGGGTACGTGCACACCGGTGTTGAAGTGTGTACATTCGATGGAAATGGGCCCATGGTTTAGAACAGCTAAACGTCTTTGGCGGAAGCACTCATATTTCAGCTGAAGTGCCCCAGGAAAGAGCTGATAGGAGTTTACTATAAGAACTAAAAACGCGACAGCGTTCCCGTCGACCCGCCAAGGGGTGCAAGACAATGGGCTACGGCGCAGCGACTATGCGCCCCGCATTGGACGCGGTGAGCGTCGAGCAACGCAGCGTTCGGCGCGGCAACGAAATGTGCGCCTGAGCAAGCGACGCACGCCTGAGCCTTAGAAACAGCTCGTTTCTAAGGCAACACCGCATTCACTAGAGGCGCTTTTGTACCGCTTTGAAGCATCGTACTCGTGGCTCAGTGGTAGCGTCTCCGTCTCACACTCCGGAGACCCTGGTTCGATTCCCACCCGGCCCATCTTGCAAGAGTTGAGCCAAAGCCACCTAGAAACAAGCGCAGCTGCTTATATACCGCCGCGACGCCGCGAGCGACGGCGCGAGTTGGAGCCCCGTTTCTCCTCTGTCGTGACGTCACGGTGTCACGCGCTATGGCATGGGGTCAAAGGTCATTGAAGGCGACACCGCCGCGCCTGAGGAGCTGGGTTGAGCTCTCGTAATATGCTTCGCATAAAAACAGCAGGCAGATGGGACACAGTGGCGAACGGCAAAGAGAAGTGCTGTCTCCGCACTACTGGCTTTTCCTACTGAGCCACGTACCAGTCGCGGTGGCTGAGTGGCTTTGCTATTGCGACGCTGTTGATTACCGACCATGTTGGCCCCAGCCTGATGGAGTCGAAATGCAAAAATACTGGTCTGCCGTGCTTTGGATACATGTAGCAAGAATCTCGGGCGGTCAAAATTAATTCGGATTCCCTTACTGGGTTTGTCTCTCATAACCTACTCAGCCGTTTAGGGACGGTAGACCCCATAATTTAATTGGGCCTTGTAGCAAACCCCCACGTAAGCACAATCCTGATGGGAGGGACGGACTGCCTACAGCTGCTGTGCCATAATCCAGGATTGAGGTGGTATTAGCCGCCATATAAAGCTACGTCTTTCCAATGAATTGGTACATTTATCGATCAAATGATCGATTAACTTACTGACTTCGCAGGTTCTGTACGGGATGGTTTGCATCCACGTGGCCACCACCCTGCTCCTGCTGGTGCGAGGCGCCACCCTGCCCGGTGCCATGAGCGGCCTCGGCACAATGTTCTACAGCGACTGGAGCTACGCCGTCAATCTCGAGGTCTGAGGTTCACCGTCCATCAACTGCCTGACTTTCCCATTGCTGAACTAGGAATGCCGTCGAGGATACGGCCAGAAATGTCTGTTTGACCCCATGCCACTAGCTGTAGCCTTAGCTAAGGGTTGTTGTCAGATTGATACTTCTTTTTTTGCGTAGCCTAAGTGAAACAAAGCTACTGCTACACGTTGCATGCGCAATCAGAGCAGTGCTCATATACAGCCACCACACCGTGCCACAGTCTTTAGGCGGTCAAATGCGCTGCGTACAATCGCCCGCAGATGTGGTCCAACGCATTGTACGTGTCCCTGGAGAGTGTCGGCGTCACCGGCTCCATCTACCTGGGCATCGTTCGGTTCAACAACTTCAAGAACGTCTATCAGCGGTGAGAGGGCTTGCCACTAGCTGAGAGGTAATCTTTGGGGCTGTTTCGGTGAGGCGGGAAGGTGAATTTCTTTTTTCGTCACGCGATATCTTGTTATATGGGAATTTCGAAACAAGTTCGGCAACGCGAACATTGACAATTTCGTCTGCGATCATATGTCGACTCTCGTTTTTTTATGTTGTTTTTGTAAGTTGGTAATTATGAACGTTCTTTTTATGCTTCCTCATTTAGAGTAATGCAGGAAAATTTATTCTGCTTTCACTTCTTCGACGTCTTCTTAGATTTGGCATGATTCGAACTTTCTCGTTAAAGCCTTTCCTGATGTCCAGTTTTAAAAGAATATGTGCCAAAAAAGTTTACCGAAGTTTGAATTTTTGCTTGTTTTTTGCTTGCTTTTGCCTATAGTTACTACAAGAAATTTTTGTATAATGCATAGCCGAGCTTCTCAATGAATATAACTACGCTGACGTCGACAGCCGACAGCAAGGGCTTATGAATAGTCGTGAACCTCGCATCTCGACGCAGGGACGTGTACTTCGTGTTAGTTGCGGACACGGCCACGGAGGTACTTCGGACGGCGATCGCGTTCATGTTCCTTGGCCACCTGGCGTCGACCGTCGGCATTGATGTGCGCATGCTTGTCGGCATAGGTGCGTTTCGCTGGCGATGTCTGCCCTCCTAATGCGGTTCTTTACATCACTGTAAGAGCAGACGAAGTTGTAAAAGCGATGTGTGATTATTCAAACTGCTACCTAAAGCATTATGTGACAAGCATAAAAATACTTCAGAAAATTCGTGCCACAAGGACCCCACAGATTCCCCAGTCTGCCGAAGCGTCTGACAAGCTCCTCAATGGTTGCCCTTCGGTGTCACCTCGCTCATCTAACGCGGAGTTTTAGCCCGTTTAGGGTTTTGCTGCTACTTGAAATAAAATTATCACAAAAAATGCCACATTCTCACCACAGCATTTCAAAGTGGTGCATAAGGCAATATGCCTGGTGTTGCTCTTTCTAATAGAGAAGCACTTCAACGATCATATTTTTTATATAGAGAGGCGCTGTGCATTCTAAAGACCATACTCGCATGTCTGCTTTCTGACTGCAAGTTCTTACACTAGAAGTCTCCTCTTTCTTTATATTTTATATGTATATCTCTATATATAACAATGTATTTGTCATGCCAATGGCTTCCACTGCGCTGAACGCCCAATTTGATCTGACACGGCTCTGTATATTTCCAGAATCGGGCGTAGTCGTGGGCATCCTGCCTCAAGCCATGAGCGTGGTGCCGTACCAGGAGCTCTGGGGCCAAGTCCACGCCCTGTGGTTACTGTCGACGATGCTCCCAAAGTTTGTGAGTGCCCATTCGACCAGGCTTAATTGCTGCACGTGCACGGGCGCCTTTCACCGGTGCGTTCTTTTGAGGCGGCAGTAATGCCGCATTGCATTGCTCGTTTCTCTTTTGTGTTATATGAGTGCTGATAGAAAATGGGGAATGGTACACGCTTATGTTTTCTCGCAATACTTCGTGTAAAATATCTTTAAATGAAAGGTTTCATGTTGGCTCGGCGGCTGTCGAGCCTGAAGCGAGGACACTCCTTTGGCTTCTTCATTTTGTAAATAAAAAATGGCTGCTGCATGAGTGCTTGCGTTTGGATAAAGAGTGATGCTGCTCAAGCTGATTGCTGTGAAGGTGAATGACGGCAAGCATCTGTGTCGTGTGTTTATTCTTTTTTCTACGCTGAACCAGACTGAAAAAGAGACACAAAAGGTGTGCCTTCCGCTTCTAAAAAAAAAACTAAAATTTTATACCGTCATAGGGATCGTCGAACACGGGAGCTGTTTGAGGCGTAGGTTATAAAGAAGAAAGTGCGTATATGTATTAGCAATCTTTCCAGTTTTGTTGCTGATTGTGAGGTGCAATTTCTTGGCGCATGGTTGTGACGGCAGCAATTCTAAATGGCCAATCGGCATGATGAAGTCATTTTTATCTTTGCATATATATATATATATATATATATATATATATATATATAATGTCATGCTTCACCCAATAAAATTCAGTTGTGAGCCTGCGCGCGTTCTGTCCCCTTTTACTTCTGTTGTCCGTGTGTTTATAGCGCAGTAATCCCTTATTACAAGATTCGTGGTTATCGAGACATAAATAAACCCATTACATTATCTTCGCCTCGCGATTTTCGCAGTAACATTTGATTCAGTGTCTTTTGAGAGTGATTCATTGACAATCGAAAGAGCTCAATTGGCATGCTGTCCCATTTCCCACAGCTCATAGTGCCCGACATCATCATCGAAGTGCTCACTCCTGCCCAGCCATTCATTTTGTTGAACCGGACACTGATTTACTTCTTCTTATGCGTATCCATCCTCATGACCAGCGCATTTGTCTGCAGTCCGGTGAGTTTTTGTGTCATGTTCCCTATTTACACAACATCACGAGCTTAGGTTTCCATTGCTTACATTGAAAACTACTGAACTGTGTTTTCCAATTGCAGAGAAAAAGTGCCTATTAATCCATAGTTAATTATCTGGAGAATCACAGTTTCTGTCACAATACGCTAGCTGTATTAACTGTAGATGTCACAGTAACGTTACGCATCCTGTTTTTCCATTAACGACTTTACCGTCGATGCATCCGCACCGTCTTGACATCGCGCTTGTGGACAGGCTGTCCTGCGTATCTGAACCCAAGTCATGCGACATGGCTTCCTTTATTGGCAACGGTGAAGCTTCATTACCTAAAACCCCGGAAATATTTATATTGCCGCAAGTGGTCATTTATTCGCGTCTTGCACTGGTGATACGTGCTCGACTAACATGGAAGACGAAGAATAGAGCGTCTTTTGTTTGTTGCTGGTGAAGATGCTGGCTCTTAACGGTTCCTGTACTTAGATTACGCGTGGCGATATTGTTATGGACGTGGCTTTGCCAAGTATGAAATCCGACCGACTCCTTAGGCACCATAATTACTTTGTCTAGCACAAAACAACGGACACAAGAAATACGACCCCCCAGGACAAGGCGCTACTCTCAATTGACATAATTTTATTGCGTCACTGCTTTGTAGAGAACATATTCCAGAAGAACAAGCGCAGTGAGCACCATGTGCAAGAAGCACTACAACATCCGATCACCAGAGCGCACTCATGTGACAGAATAAAAAAAAACATATTCAGCGCTGTAGAATGTTAAAGAAGGCACACAAATGCACTGCGAACCCAGTGACTGCATGAAAAAAGCTTCCGATAATTCTCGGGCGCTGGTATCACGGCTCTTTATTGAAAATCGCAGTATCGTGAAACAAAGCTTTGACAAAGTAATACAAAGTAAAAGCTTTTACAAAGCTTTTACAAAACAAAGTAATTATGGATTCGCACAAAATAGCCCGCCAAAGCATTGTGCTGACCTACCCTTAGGCTTGCCTGTCCCTTTTAGAACCACGTGTTTTTCCTTCGGGAACAGAAGCCGTACAGTGAATGTCGTGTTTTAACTTTTTCGAACGCTCCTGGGATATTGCTGGCCGCAGCTGCCGGGAGCTGCTGCTGTCCTGCCCAATTTGAATAACTGCTTCACGAAGGGATCGCTTCACATGGAGTATAAGATGTCCGTCGGATCTGCATAGTTTTTTATTTCACTAATCTGCATCTTGAATGCACGTACGTAAATTCGTTTACCCAACAATCTAGACAGAGAAACAGCCGTCCCCAAAGCTGAAATAATGAAGGAACGCGTAAGGTGTGGACATTGTGGTATAATTCGGCTTCAATCTGCGGCAACCGTCGTATTCATTTAGCTTTAATTTCTATTTGTCTTCATTATTATGAAGTTTATGGTACATTTAACGCACAATTTTGATGTTGCGCACAATCTGCCACTGTGTTTCAGGGCGGTGCCAACGTCGCAGCTATTATTGCTCACAATCACGACCAGAACCTGCGCTTCGTGGTGCTTTTTCTGGAGTCCGTCGCGCTGCTGCAATTCTATGGTAGGTAGCTGCACGATTGCTATAGGTCTCTCTGCAAAAAATTATGACTGCTATAAAAAAAAAGGAAGTGACACAATCGCTCAAGCAGTTACTGTATTTCTCAGAATAACACCTGCAGTCAGTCACACCGGAACGTGCCTAATTTAGCAAAACTAATCCATGCTTTTGCATTTCGCCTCCTAAGCACAAGCATTTGTTTCATCGTTGCTGTTACAGGTGCCCGCCGAATTGATATTGCTTGCAGAATGATGACTGGACGTGAATGCAGCGAATTCGTGA